>NW_028245752.1:0-280248 GCF_964263255.1 Lissotriton vulgaris | reverse complement strand
CAATCTGCAATCTCACTCAAGTTCAAGTAAGCTTTATTCGGCTTTTGAATTTAAAACCATAAAAGCAGCAGAGAAAAAATACAAACATGCAAAAATTAACTCAGCAAGTCAATTCATAATTAAAAGAAAACAAACTATTTAAAACAAACTAAAACGGTTTAGCAAATCAACTATTCAAAATAATAGCTCAAGATACACAGAGTCCTCCTTTATCACCAGGTATTATGGTGATTTGGTACTCGGGGGCCAGGGTAAAAGTCATGCAGGTCCCAAATACGAATGGAGCCATCTCCAACTTTGTGCTGGGTAGAACGTAAGTAGGGGGCAATGTTCCTGTGTTTAAATTTAATTAAAATCAGATCTCCCGGAACGTCTTTTGGCAGAGAACCAAGCCACCCCACCCTCCTGACGCTCAGTATCCCGCCATTTAACACAGATGGTAACGGTCTATTGTTTTTTAGCCAAAAAATGGCTTTATTCAGTAGGTCCTGGTGTAGTTCACGTTTACCCGGGCTGAGTGCAGGGACCCCAGAAAGAACGGTAACGTATGGGGCGGCTTCGGGGGGTAGATCAATTCGATGCCTTCTTTCTGGAACTCTGTGAGGGGCATGTTTGAGATTAAGAGGAGCATTGCGACCACTTAAAATGGATGGTATAAAAGGGGGGTCACAAGTTGGAAGTATACTGGAAGCATTGTTCACAGACCTTTCATGAGTGTTAGTGAGGGTAGAGCATGTGGGTGTCACGGTGTTAACAGTTAGTGGATAGGACCTTATTACAGTGTTTTCGATCCTGGTCAGCCTGTCCCCCAAATCATTGATTTTTTCGACCAGTGGTGAAAGAGCAGTGTTTAACAGTCGTTCAATTTGGGCCAGTAGGGTCGAGTGAAGGGGGGATACGGGGTCATTTGGTCGAATCTCAGCCTTTTCCAATGTTAATAAGACTGGGTTTTGGGCGGATAAATGGGGGCTGCAGATATTTATTTGAGGGGGGGTTGTTTCGGGGGATGCGGGGGGAGTGCAAATTGCTTGATCAGTGTCTCTACCCGCTATAGGGGGAGGTAGTACATCCTGGACATAGTGTGTGCCACACAAGGCATTCAAATTATTCCCAAATGGATATCGTAGTTGGGAGACAGGATGCCGGAGACAACAGTATACAGTACAAAACGGTAGAGATGGAAAGGATAGCACCTGACTGTACCTCCTCCTGTGATGGAGCCAAGTGTAGTGGCCCGTCCCGTCCTCCTCTGGCCTCTGAGGGCCACGGAGGGCCCGCCCTTTGCCCGGGCTTAGCCCGGCGTCGTCCCGCGGGGCGGGAGGTGTTCCGCGGTCTTGAGGCGCCTCCTGGCGCAGCGGGAGCGTCACGAGCGCGCCAGGACCCGGGGCTGCTGGGAAATGTAGGCGATACCCTGTGTCTTCCCTGCGCTTGCCGTTCCCCTCACGGCTGGATTGGTGAAGGGATTGCCCGGCCGTTTCCCTTACGGCTCCCCAACACTGCCGGTAAGTTCAGGAAGTGCCCCCGGGCCCGCTCGGCGCTCCGCGGTCTTGAGGCGCCTCCTGGCGCAGCGGGAGCGTCACAAGCGAGCCAGGACCCGGGGCTGCTGGGAAATGTAGGTGATACCCTGCGTCTTCCCTGCGCTTGCCGTTCCCCTCACGGCTGGATTGGTGAAGGGATTGCCCGGCCGTTTCCCTCACGGCTCCCCAACACTGCCGGTAAGTTCAGGAAGTGCCCCCGGGCCCGCTCGGCGCTCCGCGGTCTTGAGGCGCCTCCTGGCGCAGCGGGAGCGTCACGAGCGTGCCAGGACCCGGGGCTGCTGGGAAATGTAGGCGATACCCTGTGTCTTCCCTGCGCTTGCCGTTCCCCTCACGGCTGGATTGGTGAAGGGATTGCCCGGCCGTTTCCCTCACGGCTCCCCAACACTGCCGGTAAGTTCAGGAAGTGCCCCTCAAATAAGCCCATCACTAACAATACATTCTTTCGTCCAACTCTGCACTTACATATGGTCAGCTCACTCACCCTGCAGTTGCTCCTACTGTCACACTGTTGCATCACTCACTATGCACTCTTTATTCTATGCCTACTCGGGCCCATTAATTTCGAACAGTAGGCACAGTATTATCTGAACGGACGACTCTGTGCAGTAATCACCAAGGTGGGATTTAAACAAAATAAATACCTGTGTCTTCCCTGCGCTTGCCGTTCCCCTCACGGTTGGATTGGTGAAGGGATTGCCCGGCCGTTTCCCTCACGGCTCCCCAACACTGCCGGTAAGTTCAGGAAGTGCCCCCGGGCCCGCTCGGCGCTCCGCGGTCTTGAGGCGCCTCCTGGCGCAGCGGGAGCGTCACGAGCGCGCCAGGACCCGGGGCTGCTGGGAAATGTAGGCGATACCCTGTGTCTTCCCTGCGCTTGCCGTTCCCCTCACGGCTGGATTGTTGAAGGGATTGCCCAGCCGTTTCCCTCACGGCTCCCCAACACTGCCGGTAAGTTCAGGAAGTGCCCCCGGGCCCGCTCGGCGCTCCGCGGTCTTGAGGCGCCTCCTGGCGCAGCGGGAGCGTCACGAGCGCGCCAGGACCCAGGGCTGCTGGGAAATGTAGGCGATACCCTGCGTCTTCCCTGCGCTTGCCGTTCCCCTCACGGCTGGATTGGTGAAGGGATTGCCCGGCCGTTTCCCTCACGGCTCCCCAACACTGCCGGTAAGTTCAGGAAGTGCCCCCGGGCCCGCTCGGCGCTCCGCGGTCTTGAGGCGCCTCCTGGCGCAGCGGGAGCGTCACGAGCGTGCCAGGACCCGGGGCTGCTGGGAAATGTAGGCGATACCCTGTGTCTTCCCTGCGCTTGCCGTTCCCCTCACGGCTGGATTGGTGAAGGGATTGCCCGGCCGTTTCCCTCACGGCTCCCCAACACTGCCGGTAAGTTCAGGAAGTGCCCCCGGGCCCGCTCGGCGCTCCGCGGTCTTGATGCGCCTCTTGGCGCAGCGGGAGCGTCACGAGCGCGCCAGGACCCGGGGCTGCTGGGAAATGTAGGCGATACCCTGTGTCTTCCCTGCGCTTGCCGTTCCCCTCACGGCTGGATTGGTGAAGGGATTGCCCAGCCGTTTCCCTCACGGCTCCCCAACACTGCCGGTAAGTTCAGGAAGTGCCCCTCAAATAAGCCCATCACTAACAATACATTCTTTCGTCCAACTCTGCACTTACATATGGTCAGCTCACTCACCCTGCAGTTGCTCCTACTGTCACACTGTTGCATCACTCACTATGCACTCTTTATTCTAAGCCTACTCGGGCCCATTAATTTCGAACAGTAGGCACAGTATTATCTGAACGGACGACTCTGTGCAGTAATCACCAAGGTGGGATTTAAACAAAATAAATACCATAAAAGGACCTGCAGAATGATGAAAACCAAAAAATTGTGTGCATAGCTCTCACCTCGTAAGCCATTGCTAAGCGCTACATCCTATTGCACAATAAGCTGCAGGCACCCCTGCCTGGTTCCTCTTTTAATAACAAACCGAGGGAAAGTATAGCCATTGACCCGTACTGTGGGCGTCGGGAATGTATACCAATTCATAATGTAGGTGCGAAACTTGAGACCTAGACCTACCTTCTTGAGCACCTTTGCCAAGTATGGCCAGTGAACTCGATCAAACGCCTTCTCTGCATCAATGGCGAGCATCATATATTCACCTTCCTTGCGGGTTGCTTTCTCTATGAAATGGAGGGCTCGTTTGGTGTTGTCCGAGGTTTGACGCCCCGGGATGAATCCCGCCTGGTACGGATCAATTAAACCTCCCATATACGGCCCAAGCCGAGCTGCCAATATTTCCGTGTACAATTTAAGGTCGACATTAAGAAGGGAAATAGGCTGGTAAAACCCACACTGTGATCGTTCCTTACCCAGTTTTGGTATCACCGCAATAGAGGCCTCCAAGAGGTCACTCGGGATTGCCCCTGGCGTCTAAAAATAGTTAAAAAGACACACCAGCAGCAGCACCACCTGCGCACAAAATGTTTTATAAAAGCTTGCGGGGAACCAGTCAGGCCCTGGGGTCTTCGCCGGCTTTAAACTGGAAATGGCAGCAATAACCACCTCCGGCCTAATATCACGCTCCAAAAAATCCACCTGGTCTCTTGAGAGCACCGGAAGGGGAGTGGAATCAAGAAAATCCACATCTTTCACATCGCCTAGAGGCGCCCCAGAATACAAGTCAGCATAAAAATCTTTAAATGCTTCAGCTATATCACGATCTTCTGACACGCCTCCCATCCCCCCTAACAATCTCCTGAACCATCTATTGCTGTCGGACCTCACGCAACTTGTGTGCTAGCAGCCTCCCACATCGGTCCCCCCGCATACGAATAGTGGCGAAGTCTCAGAGCCGCAAACTCAGCCCTGTCCTTATCAATTGCTTCTAGTTGTTGCCTAACCGCCTTCAGCTGTCTCCACACGCTGGGTACCCCAGTCCGCTGGTGCATCTGTTCAAGTTCTCTAATCTGCTGCATAAGCTCATCCCTCTTGCGCGGCCTCTCCACATTATCTGCCACAGAAATCGCAATAAACTCACCCTTTATAAACGCCTTCAAGGCTGACCACTGTGATGCAAGAGTGGTGTTTGTGTTGCTATTGTGTGAGAGATAGTCTGCAATAACGCGCTGTATTCGTGTGACCACATCCTTACGATGCAATAATGACTCCCGAAGGCGCCATGTCCGGAGCGCCCGCTGGGCTGGGGGAAGCTTAAGGACCACAAACACTGGCGCATGATCCGACAGGGAGGCAACCCCAATCTCAACCTCCGTAGTTAAGGCCTGCGTGGGCAGGGTCGCGAGCAGATAATCAAGCCTAGCATACAATTTATGCGCCTTAGAAAAATAGGAATACCCCGCTCCCAGGGTTGAAAGCTACGCGCGAGGTCTCTAAAACCTAACTCACTGAGACGCGCCAGACCTTCTTTGGACAAAGCACCCACCTGTGAAGCACGCTGGCAGGACCTATCCATAACATTATCAAAAACCATGTTGAGGTCATCCCCCAGAACTATGTGGCAATCTGGTGTTGATGTGACTTCCGTAAGGGCAGTATGAAAAAACCTCTCCTGACCGTCGTTAGGTGCGTAGACAGAACCAATAGTAAACTCAGTGGGGCCTAAAGCAAACCTATAAATTAACTGCCTCCCCTTAATCTCTGCCAATGTTTGCAAAACTTTGCCCAGAAATCTCTGGGACACTAAAATAGCCACCCCTGCTGTCTTTGTAGAGTTGGAGGAGAAAAACTGCAGGGGAAATCTCAGCGAACGGAGACGATGGCAATCTCGATGTAGGAGATGCGTCTCTTGTAGGAGGCAACCGTCAGCCTGAGCTTGTTCTAAACAAAGCAGTACAGCCTTACGTTTAACTGAGTTATTTAGGCCCCTCACGTTAAGCGTGAGTATTTTCAAATTCATGCCTGGCATCTAACCTACGTAACATGGGGACCCCTAGCACGCCCTATCACCCAGCCACCCCTCGTGCAAGCCTCAAGAGTCCGCTTTCCAAGCACCCCAACCCCAGAGTCAATGTGCAAACCCAAGCTTGTGGTGGACAAAGAACACCAACCCCCCCTCCCGAACCCCCCACCAAACCCCAATTCCCAAAAGAAAATACTTGCAAACCATTTGTCCATCATCCGTAGATGTTTGGTGAAGCAACAACACAGTTAGCTCAATAATTACCAAAACATGCCCCCTCTCACGCCAACGGCCAATGCCAAAGAGCAATCTACAGGCCATAAGATGAAATAGGTCAGCCAAGTCAGGTCGCTACTAGCCCTAATGCCACTGTCTCCACGGCAGCCCGCTGACCCTCTTCAATGACCGCTGCAGGTGGCTTCCTCGCACGTCTCCTCCGCCTCTGCTGTCGCCACTGCGGGCGGGAACCATCACCACCAGTTACCTGAGTAGTCGACTCCCCCTCCTCCGCAGGTGGATCAATGCCCAAGATCCAACACGCTTCTGACAAGGAACGCAGATAGTAAACATTATTGTCCCATTTAAACACCAAACGGAACGGATGGCCCCAGCTATAAGAAATATTGCGTTCTCGTAGGAATGTCGTAACAGGTTTGAAAAGTCTGCGTTTCTGTAAATTTAGGGCGGACAGGTCTTGAAAAAGGACCAGCCAATGGTCCCTGAAGTGGATAGGGTGCAACTGGCGAGTTTTTGCAGGATTTCCTCCTTTGTGTGAAAGTATTGCATGCATACCAAAATGTCTGGGGGCAGAGCAGAGGCAGCGCCCTGGGGACCCACTCGATGTGCTCTGTCCAGGCAGAGCTCCGACTCCAGCGGGCGCCCCAATATATGATTGAATAGCTCGCGGGCAAAACCAAATAGATCCTTTGTATCATGCGCCAGGCTCTGCCCCCTAATCCGGACGTTATGGCGCCGGGAGCGATTCTCCAGGTCCTCCAGATGGGCATGGAGATCCACTTGCTGATCATGGATCCTGATTAGCTCCTGTTGCAGGACCTCCACCTCGGTGTTCCTCCCGTTGCTTTTCCCCTCCAACTCTGCAACCCGTTCCCCAATAGGGTCGACATCTCGGCAAACTTCCTTGATATCTTCTTTAAGTTCCCGCTTGAGGGAGTGAATATCCTCTCGTAGTGTGTTGAACAAGGACTCGAGGAAGAATTTGGTAATAGGCTCAGACCCATCCCCACGGTCAGAAGCACGGGGGGGGGGTCAGCCTTCATTGCCACGAGGTCGGACTTCTGTCCTTCCGGGCCCTTAGCAACAGTTCCTTGAGGGTCCTTTCTTTCCGTCCCCTGAAGGTGGACATGTCACTCCACCGGCTACACTGGACCTCCGCCTGGGGCTACGCTCACCCTACGACTCCCTGTGGATGAGGAGACCAAGACGCCAGACAGGCCGACGACAAGCAGCAGGGACCGAGGAATCCTCCCCTATACTGCAAAGGCGTTGGGACCCCCCACTCCACGGCTCCACCACCACTGTCAGCCACTCACCAGACAGCCTTCTCTGTGTGTCTGCACCCAGCGCAGGCTCTCTCCATCACGGCCCACGGGGAATAGACTTCAATAATGGGGCAATGAGCCTCAACAGCACCACCTCGATAAGGACACACACCGGCGCCCTCCGTATGTCGCCAAGCACCTCCAGAAGTCAGGCCTCCGCTACCCCAGTCACCACACTCCAACCATTCTGGTCAGCCAGGCCGCAGGCCTCCAGGCCTCGCAAGTGCCACAAGGATTCCCGGAAAATTCAGGCCGGGCCCAAAGGGGCCACAAGCACCCGCCCTCACTAGGCCTCTTCACCGGGCACTCTGCCGGCCCCACTCCGCTCTCCCGGGGCTCCCACCGGAGGTCCTTTGGCCCAGATCGCTCCGTTGGCGTGCTCCAGGCCGCGCTCCTTCCTCCTGGCCTGTATCACCGCCAGCAACTCTCCGCTGTGGGACAGCAGTAGCCTCCCCGTCCTACCAGCCAGGGCCTCGCACAGACTTAACCCTGCCTCAGACGGCGGGTTCACAGCAGCCCCCACCAGTCACAACGCCGGGGCCTCACACCGACCCTACGTGGGCCGGACACACCTTAGTGTTCCTGTGTAGGAATCGCGCTCCAGCCGAGTCCGCCACCAGTCCACCTCTCTGGGTCCTGCTCCTTCCAACCGGCAGGCCCCAAGCTGCCACGCCGACCCACCAGCTCCCGGGCTCACAGACCTGGCCCTTGGGCTTCGGCCAGCACCGAGATCAGGAGCCCATCTGGACCTGTAACTCACCCGACAAGAAGCTAGGGAAGGCCCTGGGCCCATGCTGTAAACGGCCGTCGGCGGGAGCTTAGAGCGACACAACCGCTCACCCCGCCATCTTGGCCACGCCCCCCGGAAAACTCCCCATTTGTACTTTAAAGGAAACAGCAGGGTTAAGAGATGTTCTCTTAAGCCCCAATATAGCCAGCATACTAAGTGGCTCCTGTTACCCATTGTGTGAAGTGCCCAAAGTAGTTCAAATATGGGGGGTTCTTTGTTCTCCATATCCAGTGTTGCGGGACATAGTGCAATATACTAGCATGGATTAAAAACAATGTATCGGGTACTCCGTGGGTGTGCACAAACACTGCATGCGGCATAAAGGTTCCATCTGTGAACAGGGACCCTACCATTTTGACCCCAGCACTCTCCCATGGGGCCAGTCTGTGGGTCATCAGAACCCCCTGTGATGTTGCTGGTCCACAAAGCGTAATGTTCGGCACATGTGGTGTGGACGTGTTAGTGTACTTTAAGGCCGTTTTCCAGTAGTGTATAGCAGTCTTATGCAGCAAGGGGCCTGCCTGTTTCGGTGGAGTCTGGGCAGAGTAGAGCTTGGAGCATCACTAGACGCAGTTGTGTGGGTGTGTAGCCGATCTCGAACAAATTGTGACCTGCTAGCCAGTACGTCACCCAATGTAGTTGTCCAAATATACAATACACTTTAAAGTATGGGCCCCCATACCACCCCTTGGACATTGGTAATTATAGGTTAGGGAGGCAAATCCGACTGCTACCTTCCGTCCAGATCAGGCCGATCAATAGAGAGTCCAAGAGTTTAAATAACCAGGCAGGGATCGCTATTGGCAAATTGACAAAATGATATCACAATCTCTGCAGCATCACCATTTTGGCCACTGCCAGTCGACCTGCCGTGGATAATGGGAATTTAACCCATAAGGCCACTTGTTATTTCAAGTTGATTTTGTGCACTAGATTCCCTTCCAGTGCATCCTGTGTGTCTCTATATATATGGATGCCTGAGTAAACTGATCGGTTCCACACTGAGTTGTACCGTACCCAACTATACTACTGGCAATTTGCATGAGTTGTAAAAAGAGTGTGCAATGGATTTGGAGGCATTAGTCAGTAATCCTGAGAGGGTGCCAAATCATGTATGTATTTCCAGACGTAGATCTCTGAGATACAAGAGCATGTCATCATCATACAAGGTCGCCGAGTGACTAACCAGGCCCGCCGGTATCTCAAATGTTTTCATTGTTTGGCGGAGATGCTGGGTGAGGGGCTTTGTTGGCAATACAAATATAAGTGGGGACAGGGGTCACCCTTGGCGTGTCCCCAGAAATATCAGATATAATGGGGAGATGTTTTGGCCAGTTTTAGCTCTGGACGTGACCATAGTGTAAAGCAATAAAACGCAGCGACAATTATCAGAAGGGATCCCTTACCGCGAGCAGGAAGTGTCAGCCCAGGGTACCAAATGCTTGCCGGCAAATGGGAATTATGGGACCCACCATGAGTTCATAACAGCAATTAAAATCACCCCCTATGACAATTGCATTTTTGGGATCTGGAGATCCTAAGACCTCCTTGAAAGTTTCTAGCAAAGTTGCTTCTTTTAAAAAATTCCCTAGGTCTTAAGTAGATATTAAAAAGGTACAGTTGTGTGGTATTAGTAGGCCCAAGACGTCAAATAAGCCTGTGTATATAGGTTCTATAGTAACATTTAGGCAGATTTGTACCTATAGTATTAGTCCCCCCCCCCATGCTCTCCTTGTTTCTGGTTGCACTGCTTCTACGCTACAGGTATCCTAATTTGTGCTGCGATTCCCTAGCCGATGTCTCCTGAAAGAAACAGAGGTCAAAGCCAATCCGGTTCCTTCGTTTTTTTTTTTTCTTAAATGTTTTTATTACATTTTACAAATAGTCTTCTCAATAACCACAAACTTCCCTCCCCCCACACAATCGTACACAGTGTGCCACTCCAATGCTGTAGGAATAGTGTCTACTTTCCAGTAAGTACACAGCCTTAATGCCAACAACCCCATCCGGGGGCAGGCGGCGCTCTCAGCACATATCATAATTGCCACCCATCCAACCAACACAACGCACATGTCCCCTGACTGTCACTACTTCCCTCGAATGACCCTCTTATCTACCCCCACCTTCCATGTTTAGCTCCATCCGTTTCAGCATGCATCAGCTATCCCCCACTCTACTCACGTTGTCTCCTCATGTAGCAATTCCTATCATGAAGCCAGCGTTTAACAGTGGGTGTCGGTCCCCACATCCAGCACAGGGCCACCACCCGCAAGCCCATATCTACTAATCGGCGTGCAGCCCTGGGTAGCTTTTTAGAGTATCCTAAAAGCGCAAGCGCGGGGCCCAACTCCGTCACCTCCACTATCCTACTCAACTCCTTAAAAATATCCTTCCAGTAGGCCTGTACTCTCGGGCACAGCCATGCTAAGTGCAGAAAGTCTGCCTCCCGTGCATGGTACCTCTCACATGGACTCCTCTCGGAGTCGGTATCTGCATAGGCGCTCTGGGGTATAATATACCTTATTGATATATTTAAAGTGAATAAGTCTATGCCTGCCATGTAGGGAAATCCGCCTGGTGCTCAGGCAGCAATATCGCCACATCTCATCATCAATCGTTATTTGCAGGTCGCTTTGCCGTGCAAGCCGTGCGGCTGAGTAATGATTCTCCCTATGGGAAATTGATATTTTATACAGGTTTGTCACCAACTTTCGGGGGTTGTCTGCCTTGATCACGTAAGTGAGTTCAGGAACCTCCGGTGGCTCATCCATGTCTTACCCTAGCTGTTCTAGTAGGGCCCTACGCACCCTGTGATATTGGAAGCGCTGCAGCAATGAGTCTTCCCCCTCAACCACCCTAGCTTGTTCCCAGGTGTTTGCCTTCAAGTCAAGGAATAAATCGCCTGCCACCCGAATGTTCATTTTGTGTAGCGCCCTTATCCCTGCAGGGGGCCAACCACTGAAACCAATCCACATGCATAATTGGCGAATACAGCAATGCACCCCCCTGTCGTTGCAGGAGACTATGCCATGCATGGTTGGTGGCAGTTATTGAATCTATAATTCCAGTGCTGCGGTCTACTGCTTTGAATATCATTGCTGTCAGGGGAATCGCATCTGCAAAGAGTTTTTCCATGCTCACATGTGGGATATGCGATTCCACATGTATCCAGGTGTGCATGTGCGCACCCTGTTCAACCCTGTTATAAAGTTCGAAGTCTGGGGTGCCCAGGCCCCCCCCCCCATACTATATGGCAACGTCAGTACCTGCCATCGTACCCACGCCTGCTGCCCCGCCCACACTAATTTAATCATGATGTGGTTCAATCTTTGGAAGAAGACTCTAGGAAGGACCAACGGGAGATTTACAAATAGGAACAACAGCCTAGGTAGTACCACCATCTTCATGATAGCGATGCGTCCCAGCAGAGAAAGTGGGAGCCTACACCAGGCTTCCACATCATCCTCTAATTTACTAATGGCCATGCCATAGTTCACTCGGAAGACAAGCTTGGAATCTGTATGCAATCGAATACCCAAATACCTGACCGATTCAGTAGTCCATTGTAGCTGGAGCTCCATGACAAATGCGTGCGTAGACTGGGTAAGGGGAAACGCCACAGACTTAGTCCAGTTCACTCTCAGGCCGAAAGCGCACCGAAGTGCACCACTTCTGGAAGTATCTCAGATAAGTGTTGTACGTCCGAAATCCCGAACATAAAAGTATAATCCGCATACATAGAGACCACTATTTTATAGGCAGGGCAGCCAATGCCTTCATGTCCGTGATACTCGCGCAGCGCACATGCCAACGGTTCCACCACCAGGGCGTACAACAGAGGGGACAGTGGACAGCCCTGCCTGGTTCCTCTGGATATTGGGATGGCTTCAGTGACCAAGTCAACCAGGCGAATCTGCGCCGTGGGTCTATTGTACAGAGTGCCGATCATTTGCAAAAATGCCGACCCGAGCCCCATCCTTGTTAATACTTGCCGCATGAAGGGCCATTCCACAGAGTCGAAGGCCTTCTCCATGTCAAGGAAGACGTAATTGCTTTAGAATCCTGCTTAACGTGTTGCATTGTTCCGAGGACAGTACGGATGTTATATGTGAGGTTCCTACTCGAGATAAATCTCGCTTGCTCCGGCGCCACCAAACTCAGAGCCAGGAGCGCCAGGCGGTAGCTTGAACTTTCGCATATATCTTTGCGTCTACATTTATATGGGAGAGAGGCCTGTATGAACTGCATTCATCCAATGGCTTTCCTGGTTTGGGAATGGCTACCAAAGAGCCTCTCTCATCGACTGCGGCATACAGCCTACCTCGCACAGATCAAACAGCGCCGGCAGGTGCGGGAGCAATCAATCCAAAAACGCCTTGTAAAAACCCACCGTGATCCCATCAGCCTCGGGATGCTCCCCGACTTCATGCTCGCCAGAGCGTCCACTATTTTGTCCCGCTCTATAGGAAGCATTAAAAATTCTCTGTGCACATTCATGAGAGTGGGGAGCTTGATATGTTCCAGGTAATCTAAGATCTATTCATCTAGGTCCACGCTTTTGGACGAGTACAAGTCTGCATAATATTGATGAAACCTTCGCGCAATGTCCGCTTCATCAGTAAGTGTCTCCCCATCCTCTGATTTCACCTCCATTACTTGTGGCCTACCTCGCCTCCCTTTCAACACCCTTGCCAGGACCGAGCTCGGCCTGTCTCCCTCACCGTATATACGGGCTGATGCATATTTTCCAATATGCTTGAATTCCCTGTCTGCCTCTTCGTGATACTCCTGCAACAGTGCCTTAATCTCTTCCTCCAGCTCAATGTCATATTCAGTCTTCTGTCGGTCCTCTAACCTACCCAGTTGCCTCTCTAAATCTGCTAATCTCTGTCTAATAGATTTGAGTACCCCCGAGTGTTTAGACATTGCCATACCTCTGATGTACACCTTAAAGGACTCCCAAACAGTTTGGAAACTGTCAACTGAGCCAATGTTAGACTCGAAATACACCTCTATAGCTGCTGCAAGTTCCCCTTTAAAAAGCGGATCCAGAAGTGAGTAGGGCGGAAAGCGCCACGTAAATGGCTGGATAGGTTTCTTCTGAAGTAGCTAAAATCAGCAGCAAAGGAGAGTGGTCAGAGAGAGTGCGACTGCAATTCTCAGCACTCCCCTCCCCCATCCCACAGCAGACCTCCCCCAACACGGTCGTGCAGTACCCTCGGACCCCCCCTTCCCACCCCCAAACACCCCTTCACAAATTTCCGTCTGTAAACAGCTGTGGTGCATTGCACGCGTGGACAGAGGTAGCTTCATAACCAATCACTATAACTTTATTGCATTATGCTTGTTTTCCTCCCCCACCCCGCCGTGCCACTGTATTCACACCATTCAGCCAAAAGATAATTCTTGCTAGCACTACAGACTTTGTCCATAATTATGTCACATATGTGCCTCACATCCCTTCTCAGCAGCCTAGCCCCAACGCTGCCATAGTGGGCCCGTCCAACCAGATATAGACTGTGTCCATTACCAATCACACTATCAATCAGAAGGTGGTGTTGCCGCATTAAGTCCTCCGGCACAATAAATTGTGTTTCTCCATCTTCCCTGCCCCCTCCTCCTTGCAGGGGGGTGGGGGGTCAGGCCAAACGCCACTAGGCCTCTACTCTCATCCGCACCTTCCAACCACCCAATCTTACCACTAAAACAGAACAGACTCCAGCAGCATCAGTCCTGTTCGTCCATCGGGCCTTTGGCCGCTTCATCCTGCATCCGTCTGTCCAGGTCTTTGCGGCGCTCTTTCGACCACCCCTTCAATGCCTGCTGTAGTGCTTTCGGGTCCATGAACAGATGTGATTTGCCCTGCCGGTTCACTCGCAACTTAGCGGGATACAGAATAGCATAGTCAATGCCTATCTCGCGGAGTTCCCTCTTCATCGGCACAAAACGTTTGCGTGCTTCCTGTACCCTAGCCGTGAAGTCCGGGTAGATCGATATTTCTGAGCCTTCAAATTGTAGCGACTTCTGGTGCGCTGCCGCCCGCAGGACACGTAGGGAAGACCTGGCTAAGGCGGCGGACCAAGTTAGAGATCAGGAACACAGATATAGTGCTGGCGGGGTGAGGAAGATGTACGACAACTTCTGCTGACGCAGCAGTCTTATGCTTCCTTGCAGTTAGACGAGGCTCGACAGTTGTGGCTAGCGACTCAGAGTACGATCTACCAATTGGGCGACAAATCCAGCTCGATGCTCTATAGACTCCGTCAGAGCACTTTTCACGTGCAGTCCCTACCATGTCTTCGAGATGAGTCCGGAAAACCTATGACGGCCCCGACGGACCTATCGGCCAGCTTTGCACGATATTATGAGGCTCAATACGCCCCCCGGGAGCTCCTCTCGCCAAGCGATATTGATAAGTTCCTAGCTGATCTTCCGCCACGATCGATTTCGGATGACGGGCGAGCTAGACTTGAACTTCCCTTGTCAGCGGAAGAACTAGGTACGGCCCTCGGGGAATTGAATACAGGCAAAGCCCCCGGGCCCAACGGATTCCCTTGCGAATTCTTTAAGAAGTTTTACCTCCAATTGGGTCCATACTATAGCAGAGCATTAGAGGCGGCCAGAGAGTGTGGCCGACTCCCGAGGGACTGGCGGCACGCTGAAATTGTGGTCTTCTGCAGACCAGGAAGGCCTCCAGACCAACCGAGTCCTACAGGCCAATCTCATTATTGAATACAGAAGCTAAAATTTTGGCGAAGGCGCTAGCCAATCGCCTTCCCCCATACATCACGGATCTCGTCCACTCAGACCAGGCCGGGTTTATGCCCCGTAGGGCAACACGACACAATATTAGGCGCACGCAGGTGGCGGTAGAGGTGGCCCGAGCGGCGGGGATTCCTGCGGCCCTTCACTGGCCGATATAGATAGGGCCTTTGACTCAGTAAGCTGGGTCTACCTTTGTGCGCTTTTGTCCCATCTGAACTTAGGGCCCCACTTCTTATCCTACCTACAACTATTGTACACTGATCTCACGGCGTCGGTGAGGGTGGCTTGGGCAGTGTCTGATTTCTTTCCTATAGGTAGAGGCACCAGACAGGGATGCCCTCTATCACCATATCTATTCGCCTTGGCCATGGAAGCACTGGCGGCGTGGGTCCGAATGGACGCACAGCTGCGGTGCATCGAGTGGAGTGCGGGACCCTCCGACAGAATTGCACTCTATGCGGACGATGTCCTATTTTTCCTTACGGACTCGAATAGATCTGGGCCGCGGGTCCTTGACATTATGCGGATTTTCGGAGAGGTATCGGGCCTCCACCTGAACCTGCGCAAATCAGTGCTGTGGGTGCTGGGGGAGAGTCGGGCCTTGGGGTCCTGGGCGGGGGCGTTACAGGAAGTGGCGGGGGGCATTAAGTACTTGGGGATTTTTTTGACGGACTTGCGCGGGGTCTCCTGGACGCGCAATGTCGTGCCCGTATGGGAGCGTATCCGCTCGGATGACTACGTGGTCCCCTATGCCTCTGAACGTATATGGCCGCTCGGCCATCTTTAAAATGGTGGCCCTCCCGCATCTCATATATCAATAACAAAACCACCCGTACCCTATATCACCGCAGTGTTTCAGGCAGGTGAATTTGGCGCTTAGTAATTTCCTCCGGGCTTGGGGGAGTGGCAAGAGTGGCGCTCCGCACGTGCTTTCTATCCACGTTCTGTGGCGGCCTGGCAACGTCAGACATCCTGTCCTATTATCAGGCTTCCCATCTGTTGATACTGAATGAATGGTGGTATGGGGATCGAAGTGATCCTGCCTACACCCTGGAGCAATTCAAGATGGACCCTGACACGCTACACACTTTACTGTGTTCGGCTGTTAAGAAGAAGAGGCTTCCAGTGGTCACTCAAATAGTATTTCAGATATGGCGCGGGGCACTCCGTCAAATGGGATGGCGGAAGTGGCTGACGAGGGAGACCCCATTGTGGCAGAGCGGGTAGCTGCCGGAGTTGCTGTCCCTGCAGGGCTTCCGTGGCTGGGACGCGATCGGCATCTCGGCCGTTGGCCACGTGGTCAAGGGCACGACCCTTAAATCGTTCCAAGAGCTGCGCGAAGAGTATGACATGCCCCAGACACAGTTTTTTAGATACCTGCAGCTCCGTCATGCCATGGCTCCTGCCCTGAGGAGCCTCGACTCGTTGCCCGAGTTCAGCCCCCTGGAGGCAAAGGTATTCATGGGGGAATTGGAAAGCAAAAAGATATCAGCTATCTACCAAACACTAGTCACACATTGCTCGACTTTCCTAGATACACTGCGGGCTAAGTGGGAAAAAGATCTGGGTGCATTTGAGGAGGAGGACTGTGTGGTAAATATTTGATTTACCGTCCTAATTTCTATGCAGGTAAGTACTTAAACAAAAATAACTCAATCGGAAAGAAAGACGCAGAGTCCGTGGTGTTAGAGTTCTTAGGGGTTTTATTCCTTTAAAAGGAATTGTTATGGTACCGGATATCGGGTTCCTGCCACCACTGGGGTGCAGGAAGGGATAGAGCAATATTTTATTGACAATACATAGCTTATATACTTAAATCATACAATAGAAACCAATACAGTAGGCGTAACAGCTGAGAGAAACAAGATAAGAGCACACACGTGGTAGCAATACGTAATTAGAAGGCATGAACTAGGCGTGAACATAGAGGTGTGTGCTAGAAACGTCATATGTAAGTGTCACAAGTGGGTAGGTACATAGCAGAATCTTGCAATGTCAGCAGAAATCTGAGGTCTGGATGCGCGCGCAGCTGCATGACGTGTGATTGACGTGAAGCTGGAGGGTGCAGGGGACTTGACATTTACACTAGCGGAAAGAGACAGAAGTCTGGCATGTCAGATCAACTCGTGCCTCTATCATATCTGATATCTGATGTTTAGGAACCATATTATCTAGAAGGAAAAGGTCTCTGGGGCAGAAGCTATTCTATACTGACTGTGAGTGCGTGTATAAGCGTCTAAGTGTCTGCATGAGATGCGAGGGGGAATGGGCCTACCATGGTAACAGAGGCTATGAATTACTTGCACGGAGACAGTGAGGCCGGGCCCTTTGCTCTGCAGCTGGGGGGATGTTTACTTAAACTAGTAGGTAGGAATGCATTTTCGAGGAGCGGAACAGATAATGCGAAGGTTGAATTCGGTCTTGGCAGGCAGCAGGCTGAGCTAAGCGCCGTGAGCCGCGCAGGGAGTAAGGCAGAGGTCACGGGTACAGAGGCAGACCAGGCTGAGGCATTCAGAGTCAGAAGGAAGGAAAAGACTTGAAGGCAGAATTCAGGGCCTACTTCGCCTGGGCTGGAAAACGTGTAAAGTATAGCACAAAAAGACGTTGGCATGGCATATTTGGAAACGGAATATTCAACCCGTTCATGGCGGATCTGAAAGAGGACATGTTAACGTTGGACGCAAATGTATTTGCGTCTTCATAGCTGGCACAGGAGGGAAGTTACATGCACTTTAAGCTGGTACATGGAGACGGTGGGGTACACGTTAGGGAACATTTCTTGACCATAAAATGTATATTTCCTCATTCCCTCCTTGTTCCCTACGGACCCTTCATGACATATCGATCCTCATGAACCGATCAGTTTGTTCACGTAACATCATTTGTTCTTCTTTCTTCTTTTCGCGTTTTGAAGGGAAACTGGAATGCGGAATGCATGATGTGGCGCACAGTCCACAAATCGCTGGCCCACACTGTAGGCACAGGCAGCAACTGAATACTATGACAAGGGCAATGCCTAGGAAGGATAGGATCTTCCATCCCCAAGCGGTCAACGTTGTCCAGAACCAACCGGACCAAGTCCAGGTGCCTGGATTCTGATGTATCAAACTTGCAATTTTATGAAGACTTGTGATAGCTTTATATACAGTTGGCGCGTTTTCTGGAATGAAAACACAGCAACTTGACCCGATGACCTTACAAGCTCCACCTCTATCTGCCAAGATGACGTCAATAACAAGACGATTTTGAAGAACAACAACCCGCATGGCGGACTGCTCCTCTGTTAAGTTGCCTAGGGCGGAGGTAGTTTCATTCACTACTGCTTCGAGGGTTCTAGTTAATTTGCGTATCAGTTTACTATTAAAAACAGCACCTAAGTAGGGGAAGAAACCTTTATTGAAGTCTGTATATTGCTCCCATGCCGTTTCAGTATAGTCGACAATCGGGAGATCTCTTCGGAGTCTACTGTTTACTAGATTTGTATTTCTGTGATAATCAGGAGGAGCTAGGAAAACAGGGGGCAGAAGGAAGGCAATGTAACAGGTACCATCCCAGTCTGGAGGTAAGCGTATGTATGCAGTATGGCCACAAACAAAGTAGGAATGACGAGTAGCTCTAAATGTGGACCTGCCCTGATCATTGAATTCGACCACAGTAGTACATTTACTATGACCTAAGTGTACTGAACCCTTCTTTCTGACACATAAATCACCAGTGACTGGTAATACTGACATAGCAGGGATAACGGGTGTGGCTTCGGATTCAACAGTAAGAATCATGAGGTTAATTGTATAATTACCTAATCCATATACTTCATTTTCTAGATCGGTTCCTGTCCTAATGGGAAGTCCCTTCTTGTCAGGGTAGCAGACGTTGAGCAGAACTAGGTTCAGGTTTCCCCAAATCCAATTCCCCTCGAAAACAGCAATATCAGAATCTAAAGAATTAATTAATATAAACCATGCACCACATGAGCCATTGTGAGTGAACGGATACGGAAAGAGAGGCACAACTCCCTTGTATTTCTGGTAGGGAGGGAGTCGGCCACATATCCAACAGTTTGTAGCATTGTTTGTCTGATGGGAGTGATGTAACATACTAATGAATGTATTGTTGCGCAGCGCAAGTCTGTAAGATAACTCATGTAAGGGTAATTCACTAAAAGAATGTTCGGCAGAGACATTGTAAGCAGGTTGTGTATGCTTGAAGATAGGGTAATATACGTGCAGCAATATACTAGCAGCAATAATCAGGAGGCTCAGAAAAAACAAAACCAATAATGTCACTATACAGTGACTACGAAGTGATTTACAATATGCACGTTTCTTGAGTTGTCTCTCTCTCTCTCTATCTCGATCTAGGGGATACATATCAGAAACTAATTTAACCGATTCACCTAGGGGAGGACTTAAACAATTAAACTGTCTGACTTGCTAGATCGAAGTTTTGTTCTATATTCCTCTTGCGGAGTTTTTTCTCTTTTGGGAACTTTAAAGTCACTAGATTCGGGACAGTCCTTTGAGGGGGTGGAAGAGTCAGTTTCTGGCAACAGTTCATTACATTTCTTTATATGACTCGTATGGATCCATCCTTTACGGCCTTCAACCTTGATCGCCGTCCTTGTGGTCAGAAGGACGAGCTTCGGCTCCTGCCAGCGGGGCTCCAGCGGACTCCTCCTGTCGAAGTTGCGGATTAGCACAGTGTCACCGGGACGGACATCGTGTGGCTTTACATCAGTGTTGTCAGGAAAAGCTGCGGCAACCTGTGAACGACATGATTGGAGTGCAGACATCAAGGAGGCAAGGTAATCTGTCAGCATGTTACAATCAACATCGGTTATTTTCTTAGGCATGGGCGTCCCCCACATATTTGGCGGTCTGCCAAAGACCACTTCATACGGGGATAGTCCTGATCTCGAATGGGGGACCATTCTCATATAGAACAGTGCAACTGGCAGGGCGACTATCCAGTCGACCCCTTTCTCTTTGCATATTTTCGCTAGACGTGTTTTCAGTGTCTGGTTATGTCTCTCTACAAGGCCAGCTGCCTCTGGATGTCGGACGCAGTGGAATTTCCACTGGTATCCTAACAGGAGTGAAACTTGCTTCATGAGCTCGGACGAGAATGGCTGTCCGTTATCTGAGTACACGATACGAGGCAAGCCGTACCGTGGGAAGAATTCTCGAACCAGCTGCCTGGCAGTGGTCGGGGCAGTGTAATCGGGGACAGGATATGCTTCGGTCCAACGGGAAAGTGCGCAAACAACTACGAGGACATACTTGAATCCTCGACATCTGTCCATCTGGATATAATCCATCCGGAGGACTTCAAAAGGGTGATCGGGAGGATGAAATCCACCTTGCTCTACAGGAACGCTTTTACCTGGATTGAACTGACAACAGATCATGCAAGTACGCACTTTCTGTTTTGCTGCTGCTCGTAAATGTTTGTTGTACCAGAGGTTCTGTAAACTGTCTAACATAGCTTTTTCTCCTAGATGTGCTGGACTATGTGCGGTATTTATTATGACTTGAACCATAGAGTCGGGGAGAAACCATGTAGATTTTCCCTTCGTCACCCATCCCTGATCTGTCTGGACCCCTCCTAGTTCAGTCCATTTCTTGATTTCATCTGGAGTGGCATGTGTCTGAATATCGATTACATCTAGTGTGGGATCTTTAACTGTCATACAATGTGTCGGTACTATGATCTTTGTCACGTCAGTTGTCTGGGTGTGAGTTAATGCTGTATGTTTTGCTGTCTGGTCTGCCAGGTCATTACCCTGGGAAACAGAGTCTGTAACCTTAGTATGTGCTTTACACTTCATGATGGATATGCCTGAAGGCAGATGTATTGCTTCTAACAGTGCTTGAATGAGGGGACCGTGTTGGATCTTGGCACCATGAGAGGTCAAGAAACCTCGTTCTTGCCATAACACTCCGAAGTCGTGTACGACTCCGAAAGCATAACGGGAATCAGTGTATATGTTAACATTTCTGTTCTTGGCTAGTATACAGGCTCGGGTCAGAGCGATGAGCTCTGCTGCTTGAGCAGACAGTGTGTCAATACGATGTGTTTCTTTGACTTCAGTTTCAGTGGTCACTGCATACGCGGCCACTAACTCTCCTGTACTCGTTCTCATGCATGAACCGTCCACGTAAAGTGTCAGGTCTGGGTTTGTCAGTGGAACATCTGTTAAGTCTCGTCGGGGTTTTGTTACTGCATTAATGATCTCTATACAATCATGCGGAGCTGGATCTGTTATAATCGAGGGTAACAATGTAGCGGGATTTAAAATGCTACAGCGTCTGATTTCTATGTGGGGCTGGAATAGCGTCAATTCATAACCTGTCAGTCGTGCTATAGTCAAGTGTTGAGTCTGGGTTCGGTTTAGAAGAACCTCTACAGAGTGTGGAACTTGTACTGTC
Source organism: Lissotriton vulgaris (assembly GCF_964263255.1). NCBI lineage: Eukaryota > Metazoa > Chordata > Amphibia > Caudata > Salamandridae > Lissotriton > Lissotriton vulgaris. The sequence continues at coordinate 259,257 of NW_028245752.1, read as the reverse complement.
AATGGATGTCCTAATACAATTGAGTCGCTCTGTCTGATTGCTAGGGCTGTCGCTGCAACTGACTTTAAGCACGCAGGGAGTGCCTGGGCTACTGAATCCAATGTACTTGAAAAATAAGCGCAAGGCTTATGTGAACCTGCTTGGTCTTGAGTGAGGACAGACAATGCTGTACCATCACGTTCTGTAACAAAAAGTGTAAAAGGTTTGCTGTAACATGGTGTCGCTAAAACTGGTGCTTGACATAAAGCTTTCTTTAATTCTTCAAAAGCCTGTGTATGTTCCTGAGTCCAAGGAAGGGCAGTCGAAGTCGCTGCCTCCTGTGTTGTCAACTGAATGAGTGGTTTGGCTAAAAATGCATAATGAGGAATCCATTGTCTGCAGTACGAGGTGAGGCCTATAAAGGCCCGCACTTCCTTTTGTGTCTGGGGTTGTGGTATATTTACAATTAACTGGATGCGGTCAGGAGTGAGCTGTCTCCCCACTTTGGACAGCAAGTGACCCAAGTACACAACTTGCTGAACACAGAATTGTAGCTTCGAAGGAGACACCTTGTGTCCCTTGTCGGCCAGAAAATGTAAAACTGTCAGTGATGCTTGCTCACATTCGGGTTCACTTCGTGCGGTGATCAGCAGATCATCGACGTACTGTAGTAAGGCAGTGTTAACTGGCATTTGGATACAATCAAGTTGTCTTTTCAGTGCTTGGCTATAGATGCTGGGGCTTTCTGTGAATCCTTGAGGTGCGCGCGAAAATTTGAAACTTCGTCCATTTAAACTGAATCCGAAGAGATATTGGCTCTCTGGATCAATGGGCACACTGAAGAAGGAGTTCTTGAGGTCAATTACAGTAAAGTACGTTGCTTCTGAATCAATAGCAGTCAATAAGGATGAGATGTCGGGAACCACAGGGTACTGTGGGACAATGCATTTATTCAGTTCTCGTAAATCAATCACCAGCCGATATACTGGCGGTGCATTGGGATCAGTACGTTTAAGAATCGGAATGATGGGGGAATTACAGATATTGGAGTCGGTTTCTACGACCACTCCTTGGGCAATGAGCTCTTCAATGATTTCCAGTAAAGCCACTACAGCATCGGGTGGTAACTTGTATTGTCTGATTCGGGGTAAAACAACACCTGGCTTAAGTGTAACACGGTATGGTGTAATGTGCATGCAGCCTACATCGGTTGGGCCTTGTGCCCACAGGTGTTCCGGTACATTTTTCAATCTGACATCAAACTCTCGTACTACATAGTGACCCTTGAAGTCACGCAAGAAAAGTCTAACTCCTTCCGGAGAACAACATATCACAGCTCCTAGAGCCTTCAGCGTCTTGATTCCTAACAAGTTTTCTGGACATGATTTCGTGAGTAACAAGTCTGTAACACGTGATAATGGACCTACTGCTAGGGGGACGGGTTTCGATACTTCATTTACAATAGGCTGTCCTGAAAAACCAAGGGAAACATTCTGTGAGCCTGAGAGGGGTGCCCCTGGGACTTCATCATGGCTGATTGTTGTGCGGCTTGCCCCTGTGTCAATTAAAAACTTTCTGTCTTTTCCCAATACTTGACTGTGTACATAAGGACCCTCTTGATCTACAGGAATCTCAATAAGAGGCAAGCCAACCTCCCTCTCTAGGCTGTTTCATGTGTATCGCTGATAATCGGGGTAATCAGATTGGGCATACTGGTACATTTGCTGTGAAACTTGCTGAGTCGCGGCAATGGGCTGTGGCTGTGACACTGCTACGGTCTGTGCTGTATGTGATGAAGCATGCATAGGCTGTGGATTCTGTGAAGTCTGTGGCTGGACCTGGTCTTGTCTAGGCTGACGCGGTCTTTCTTTAGTTTTACCGGTTGCTATATTGTGTTTCAGGACTGGGCATTCATGTACGTAGTGACCTGGCTGCTTGCAATAGTTGCATGTCCCTTTAACGGGAGCTGCTGAATTCTGGGTCTGGGTCGTACCCTTTCTCTGGCCGTCGGCTGGAACTGACTGGGCCACTAACATTTTCATTTTCGTGTCTTTCATACGTCTCTGTTCATGATCCTGTTCTTCTCTAATTCTGTTCTGGTGGTACTGTAACATTTGTAACATCTGGGATGGCGTATTAGCTTGCCATGTACTTTCAACTTTGTATACACGGTTCTTAACTGATGTCAGGGAATTCTCGACTAATTTAGTTACAAAAAGATGTGGGTATGACTCGCTACCTGGTTTCAGGCCACTATTTATAATGAAACATTTCTCGAATCTTGAATAGAAGTCACTAGTATTCTCATTGTGTTTCTGTTTACAGGCTGAGATTGCGTCCCAGTCTTCCTTTTTAGTTGTCAATAATCTTGGCAAAACCTGTACTATCAAACCTGGTAATGCTTTAGCTTTCTCCCCAAGGCCTAGCCCTGGAGTACGAATTTTTTCCTCGTCTTCTATTTCAGTCCATATAATCTTTTTATCTCCCACCTCCCATTCTCTTTCCTTGAGTTTCTCGTAGATGCCGGTGGGCAGCAGTACCTTTAACAATTTCATAATATCCGTGTAGGTGTAATCTCCCATGAGTAGCATATCCTTAAGTTCTCGGTGAAAACCTGCAGGGTCTTTGTCGTGACAGGGTACTAGTTTCTTCATCTCTAATAGTTCTAACTTGGTCAGAGGTGTGTACACATACACACGTTTCAGGGTATTATCGGTACCCATGACTGGGTGTACTTCTCGTAAAGGATTCTGCCTGTCAAAATGCTCCATATGGAACATTTTTCTTTCTGGGGGCGGAGCGGAAACATATTGTGGGCCTAAGAAAGCGTTATATCTGTGCCGTTGTTCTAGAATTATTTGAATTAACTTGGTACTTAGGCCTCTCCATCTATTCATAAGTAGTGCTTCTAATGTATCAGGTAAGGGACCTGGGTCCGAATGTTGATTTCTGTATAACGTGAGGAGGTGCTGAATCATGTATACACCAGCTAATTTCTGCTTGTCTGGGGAAAGGTTCAGAAATGTCTGTGCTACTGTGTCATCATTGTATATGTTAGGATTGTCAGCCCATAGTACCGCTGACCGGGCTAGTTCTTGTTCATCCATAGAATTGAGTACATGGTACCCCATTCGTTCTTGAAGCATTTTATCGGTATCTTGAAACAGATATTCAGGAGAATTTGGTTTTGATATGCCAGAGAGAAAAACTCTCTTGCTTTCTGGACGGATGCCTTTCCTAAGGTAATTTCCCTTACCTACATACGCTATCATTTCTTTAGTCGTCTCTGGTTCTTCAGGTTCCTCCTCCTCGGAGGAGTTGTCATTTTCTTTTTCCTTTTCTTGTTCTTTTTTGTGTATTTCTATTACTTCTTTTCTGATTTTCTTGTACATGCTTGCTATACAATTCAGTTTATCATGCTTTCCTTCGGCTATATTTTGACCCCATCGGTTTAGTCCTTCCATTTCTTCCTGGTCTACTCCAGGCCTGTCTCGGTCTCTTATTAAGCAATTTATGAAGAAACGTAATATATATGCTTGAGTGTCAACTTTCTGGTGTGCCATGGCGTCTTTAATACTTTCAGGCTCTTCCCCAGTCTGAACAAAATGGTATATTCTATCTAGGTGGTCAGTCATCCCTGGGAATAACACTAGGTAATCTGCAGCTTGTCGTATGCGTAGTGATGCTATCAACATTCTATCGTCTTAACCGGGTACTGGATCGTATCTGCAAACTGGAAGGGGTTCTCTGAGCCTGTCCAAACCTGGTGATTGGGGTGTACGTTGTTTCAGCATGTCCCTAAAGTTTAATCTGTGTGTTGCTGGCGGGGTCTGGAGACCCCCTGTCGCACCTCCTGAGGCTGAGGCTTGAGCATTATCTCTCTGTGGAGTCTGTATGTGTACCTGAACTTGTCTCTTAATAGGATCAGGCGCAAACGGATTTGGTATATTAACCTTAGGTGGGGGAGGTGGTGGAGGTGGAGGAACAGGCTGTCGAACGGGTGAACCTTGTTGCGGTAATGGCGGGACATTGTCTTGGAGTGGGTTGCCACCTCCGTCACCGTCAACAGGCGGCACGCGGGCAGGTGGATTGGTGTAAGCGGGAGCTACATCGTTTAGATAGGAAGCAAGGAATATGTCTTTTGTAGTCCTGTGACTTACTTTAGTTGGGACCAATGGTGGCGGCAGATCTTTCGGTGTTTCTGAAGTGGCTTCAGGCGAACCCTCGGCCACTAAGTACATACCATTTACAAGATTGTTTCGCATGCGGTCTACTTGTTCTGCTTTTACTCGGATCCCTTCATTAACTAATTCGTTTTCTCGGACTTTATCCGACTCTTCTCTATGTCTGTCTTCTTTTCGGAGTGCTTTTTCGGCACGTTTATGTGATTCTTTACGCCAAAATTCTATGGCGTCTTTCTGAGATTGTCTGGCTTTCCTTTTCCACAGCGCTTCTTCTACCTTCATGATGCACTCGGCATCCCATGTTCCTGTAACGGGCCATCTGTGTCTTTCTTCTAGGTGCTTAGTATAATCGGCCCATAAATCTAGGTACAGTATGGCATCTAGGCCATGCTTATGGTACATGAAATTTCCAGGCGTGTCCCTAGGGGGGATAGGAATTTCTTCCTCCAGCATCCCTTTCCTAGTTCCTATCTGTTTTAACTTATTGAAAAACTGCATCTTGTCTACTTAGTACTGGATACTCGATACTTGTTACTTACTCTGAACACAGCTTGTTACACAAAAACACAGTAATGTACATCAAACAGTCACTCATACCACGACATTAATCACATGAGACATTTTGAACACGTATGACTACCCTTGATACTATATGTACTGCTAAACAGCACAGATACACTGTCTAAAACAGTGCAAGAACTTGAATGCTTGATATACTGCTAAACAGTACAGATACACTGTCTAAAACAGTGCAGACCGTGTTTGTGTACCCAAACCCGTCTTTACCGGATACATGATAATGCACCCGTCTAGATGCGTCCCCAGCAATGGTACTCACCGGGAAGCACAGAATCGGAAGGCCTCGGAAAACTCGACTGGACTGGACCGGACTGGACTCGACTCGACTCGATACGTGAATACTTCGGAACTGGTGGGCCTCTTGACACCTCGGACCTTGCTTCTTTCGGCTAGGCTCTGGTCAGGATCCTCCGCACTCCTCACCGCCTCGTCTGGGTGCTGATCGCAGTCTCCGTCACCTCCGTGGGCCAGAGGGAGATACAGGAAATCCTGCGGGTACGCGTTATTGTCCGTCTTGACTTATGGCAGGGGGCAAAGGTTGCAACGCACCAACCGGCGCGTGGGGTGGGGGAGGGGTCCCTATTCGGGCGCCAAAATAATGTGGTAAATATTTGATTTACCGTCCTAATTTCTATGCAGGTAAGTACTTAAACAAAAATAACTCAATCGGCAAGAAAGACGCAGAGTCCGTGGTGTTAGAGTTCTTAGGGGTTTTATTCCTTTAAAAGGAATGGTTATGGTACCGGATATCGGGTTACTGCCACCACTGGGGTGCAGGAAGGGATAGAGCAATATTTTATTGACAATACATAGCTTATATACTTAAATCATACAATAGAAACCAATACAGTAGGCGTAACAGCTGAGAGAAACAAGATAAGAGCACACACGTGGTAGCAATACGTAATTAGAAGGCGTGAACTAGGCGTGAACATAGAGGTGTGTGCTAGAAACGTCATATGTAAGTGTCACAAGTGGGTAGGTACATAGCAGAATCTTGCAATGTCAGCAGAAATCTGAGGTCTGGATGCGCGCGCAGCTGCATGACGTGTGATTGACGTGAAGCTGGAGGGTGCAGGGGACTTGACATTTACACTAGCGGAAAGAGACAGAAGTCTGGCATGTCAGATCAACTCGTGCCTCTATCATATCTGATATCTGATGTTTAGGAACCATATTATCTAGAAGGAAAAGGTCTCTGGGGCAGAAGCTATTCTATACTGACTGTGAGTGCGTGTATAAGCGTCTAAGTGTCTGCATGAGATGCGAGGGGGCATGGGCCTACCATGGTAACAGAGGCTATGAATTACTTGCACGGAGACAGTGAGGCCGGGCCCTTTGCTCTGCAGCTGGGGGGATGTTTACTTAAACTAGTAGGTAGGAATGCATTTTCGAGGAGCGGAACAGATAATGCGAAGGTTGAATTCGGTCTTGGCAGGCAGCAGGCTGAGCTAAGCGCCGTGAGCCGCGCAGGGAGTAAGGCAGAGGTCACGGGTACAGAGGCAGACCAGGCTGAGGCATTCAGAGTCAGAAGGAAGGAAAAGACTTGAAGGCAGAATTCAGGGCCTACTTCGCCTGGGCTGGAAAACGTGTAAAGTATACCACAAAAAGACGTTGGCATGGCATATTTGGAAACGGAATATTCAACCCGTTCATGGCGGATCTGAAAGAGGACATGTTAATGTTGGACGCAAATGTATTTGCGTCTTCATAGCTGGCACAGGAGGGAAGTTACATGCACTTTAAGCTGGTACATGGAGACGGTGGGGTACACGTTAGGGAACATTTCTTGACCATAAAATTTATATTTCCTCAACTGGAGAGAGGCGCTTGAGGCTCCTAGAGGGGCAGCCATTGCGGTACGACTGCGATTTATTCAGTTCAAATTTCTACACAGGGCCTACTATACCAGGGAACGACTGTGGAAGGCAGACTTGATTGCGTCCCCTGATTGTCTGAGGTGTGGCAGAGAGATGGGCATGTTCCTGCATACAGTTTGGGCATGTGATGGCCTACGGAGGTTCTGGATGAGAGTGTGGGACTGCTTGTCGGAAGTGCTGGGCTGGGACCTACCCCGCACACCACAACTAGGCCTCCTTCATATCCTAGAACAGGTGGGAGGGAATCTTTATGAACGCCACTTCTTGTTGTTGGGTCTCATGGTGGCCAAGAGAGACGTGGCCTGTGCCTGGAAAGACCCCAGAGCCCCCTTATTGGGTGTGTGGAAAAGGGGACTTGACTTTTATATGGGACTGGAACGCCCGAACTTCGAGGCCAGGGGCTGCCCTCGGAAACATTATAAAATTTGGAAGAGGTGGGCAGAGTACAGAGGGCTATGGCTGGAGCCGCCAGCACATGGTGAACCCGATGAAAGACATTTGGACATTGAGCCCGTGTGATGAGGACTACACACTCATTGTATTTTTCTATGCTTCTACTTAAGGACTGTTTAGACGCTGTGCAGGGGGTGGGATGGGGGGGTGCTGGGTGAGGGAAGTAGGGGGGGTGAGAGGAGGGGGGACTTAGGGTCAGTTCTTACATTTAAATGACTGTTTGAATTGTTTGCAATGCGATTATTGCTTTCATGCTGGCAGCCTTCCCGGGTTTGCGGGACGCTGTATGTCTTATATCACTTTTCAACAGCACAATAAAATCTTGTTCTGAAAAAAAAAATTGTAGCGACTTCTCCCGCGCTAGGTGAAGTGCTGCGTCTGTCCCTGTAGTTGAGCAATTTTGCGATTATAGGGCGTGATGGGGCGCCCGGCCGCGGGCGAAGGCCCAACGAGCGATGCGCTTGCTCAACTACAAACATAGGCGAGAAGACACCCTCTCCCAGCAGGACGACCAACATCTTCTCTATGAACAGTTCCATATTCCCGGTGAAGGTTGACTCTGGCAGGCCTGTGATTCGCAGGTTAAAACGCCGCGAGCGGACTTCCAAGTCCTCTGCCTTATCCTGGAGCGATTGATGAGCTTTCCCCAGTTTCTTGTGTTCAGTGTCCAGCTCGGTGTTCACTTCCTCCACTCTGTGATCTTCCTCTCAGACATGTCCAACCTCTCAGCGTGCTTATCAATTCTTTCCGCCATCCTGTAGGACAGCGCATCCATTTTCGTGCCCAATTGCACTATGCTGGTCTGCAGGCCTTTCTCCATGGCTAGAAGTAGGCTTCGTAAGTCTGCACCTGCTGTGTCACTTTCCGCCACCTGCGTTCTCTCTGTTTCAGCTCCAGCAGCGTCGTGAGATTTTGATTGCTCTTTTCTCAAAGGAGAGCTTGGGCTGCGTTTTGTCCTCCCTGCCCATGGATGCGGGGATTCCAAGTCAGCCTTGTAGGACTCCCCTGTGCACGTGCTCATTGTCGTCAGGTCTTGTTAGCACCGGTATCTAAAGACAGAGGGGGAGAGGGTGCCAAGCCCGCCAGTGCAGCGATCTGCGCCAACCGGCACTAATTAGTTCCAGGCAGCACCCAGTCCAACCAGAATGGCTGCTGACCCCCTCCACCACCATGCTCTAGTGCTCTGCAACTGGCAGGCTAGCTTCACTGCCCGGCCAGCTTCACTGCTCGGCCAGCTTCACTGCCCGGCCGCTCAACCTTAGTCTGCTATGCCTTGTCGCCGCACTCTGTGTTGTGCGTCCCCCGCAGCAGCAATGAAGTGGTGTGCCCTACAGTGTGTCCGCTGTGCTTATTTCACCCACCTCCAGACTCGCCAGGGCAAGGATGACTCTTATGGAGCTCGGGGGGACGGATGGCGATGCTGTCAGATGTCAGGCCGAGGGCCAACCAAGAGTACCCAGTAAGGTCAGACTCGCGCCATGCTAGCCCCCATGCGCTCGTCGCGTGCTTCTCTAGCCCAGGTATCCAGTCAGCGCCTTGCTTGGCATCACTAGTGGACTTGCTGGGTGCCAGGACTGTGTCCAAGGCCTCCAGGCTCCCGAGTCCGCTCGCCACCCGTGCTCAGGCTTAAGTCTATATTGCCGCCACCGCCGCTCCCCCACGAGCACGTCTTCGCCTCTTCGCCTCTTGGCCGCAGCGCCTCTCACCTTGGCCTTCTGTGGAGCCGCGGGACTCCAGCACTCGGGGCGCGATTTGTAGAGGTCAGCAGCAGCCCCACAATCACCTGCGCCCGCCTCCTCTCACCGCATCTGCTGGCGCTGCTCTCCCGATGCTCCGAAAAGGAGGGGGGGCGGAGAGGGTTCTTCAGCTCTTCGCGTGTCCACAGCCCGACCACCCGCAGGACGCAGGCTTTGCTGGGAAGTATGTGTCAGGGCTGTTAAAAATGGGATCCCAGGCTGGCCAGGGTTCACGCCAAAACCAGTCAAAGACCACCACTCTAAGTTAGGGCAAGGGAGCTACACACCAAGATAACCCCTGCTCACCCCCTTGGTAACGTGACACGAGCAGTAAGGCTAAACTCAGAGGCTATGTAGGCTAAGCGTTTGCGCGCGCACCCAACAACAACACCCAAAGCCCACCACAAAAGGAAACTCCACACAAGGTTATATGTAAAAATAAAAAGTAACAATGGGTCAAAAGGAAAGCAGCTCTCAAGACACCTGTATGTGTAGAAGAACACAATCCCAGAATCCAAGGTATTCTTGGTGAAAAATAGTTCCCATCAGATACCCGTCCTGTACCGCCCTACATCACTTGGGATCCTTCACCAGAAGGAAGTGGAATGAACCACTTAGGATTAGGTGGATTGTGACCTAATCACAATGTGAAGGAGTGTAGGGTATATGGATAGACTCTTGTAATGGTATCAGGGGGTATAAAGAAATCAAAAGGCAGTGCATTAAGTGCTCGCTGTGGCTAGTGAAAGTGAGAAAGTTAATATTGGGTTGAGGGAGTGGAGAAAGAATTTATTATGTTCCTACCCTCACCCAAGGTTAAAAAACAGTGCAAGTAGTAATAACAAATAACTACTGAAATCTTATATTGGTCGACATGTTTCTGCAGTATTAGGTTCAAAGGATACCAGTCTGCTTCATCAGGACCTAGCTGTTAAAGAAGTGCTACTGCTCATCTTGAAGTGTATGGTGTATATAAAAGATCATGTCACCTAAAAGACACCGATGGAAAAAACCAGTCAGTCAACAGTAGACGAACATACATGTAAATACAAACAACATACAGTTAGTTGCGAAAGCTGCAAATGCACAGAGATAATCTCGTGATATTTAATTGTATGCCAAACATTTTAAGGTCATAGGTTGTATCAATAATCAACTCGTTCAACCAGGTACATCTATCCTGGGTTTAAGCAAGGTTTTGAACACTCACCCATGTTCTGGGGAATAGACTCTCCACCTCACCCGGCAACAGCTCAGGTACAAATGGAGCACCGCTCTAATGGATGTGAACAGAAAAAGGAAATGAAAGAGGAAGAGCTCGCTAGAACTCAGTCTGTAAAACACCTTCCCTCTGCCACTGAGGGTTTATAACCAGAAATCAAAAAACATTTTCTACTGTTTGTATGACCCTGTATATATATTTTCTGATGTTTGTGATACCCAGTGTGTATTCAATCATGGGCCAAAAGGAGATCTCGTGGATACTTTCTATATAGTTATATAGTTAATTTAGCAGTGCTAGTTGTAGTACACTGGGCGCTGATAGAGTCAGCACTCTTATGTTTTCAAACAAAAAGTAACAATCATTGTGGACTCGTATCAATGCCTGTCCTACATCTAGATCAAATTATATGGACCTCGCGTTTTTAGTAGTAAATAAACAAGTCCGAGCATGGTCTCAAAAGGCTCACACTTTCATCTAGGTAAACTCCCGGTTTAAAATGATCAGCAAAAAGTCCGAGCGTGATCTCAGAAATGCTCACCCCTCCCGCATTGCAGCCGCCATCACCGCTTCTACCGCTTACCTGTCCGTCGGTACTCCGCGCCTTCCTCTAGGCTGACAGTGGGAGGTACCGACTGGACAGGAAGCGGGATATTTGAAGTGACTCTGGTAGGTTGAGGGAGCTGTTCGCGTACAACGTGAGCCCGTGCGTCACTGAGCGCGTCGCAGCGCTCATGATCCAAGGGAAATGTAGTTCTTGGATAGAAACCTCGTGAAAGTGTAGTCCGGAAATGTATTCCGGCTATTATAACGGGGCAAATTATCTCTTTCTTATACATTTAAGAAAACACACGGTGGGTTTAGTTTAAACAAACATTCAAAACTGCAATATATGGCAGAGTGATAGTGTATATTAATTTATTTAACCATCCTATTTGCATATTAATGCGTCTGATTTGGAATATGCAATAAATATGACAAAGTGATGGGCTTTTGTGGCTACAAGGTAAATCTGCCTTCTTAGTTAGCAAATCATTTTATCATTTTATCATAATGAGCCTATCTCTTAGATTTGTAATACGCAGTAAATATGACAAAGTGATGGGCTTTTGTGGCTACAAAGTAAAACTGCCTTCTTAGTTAGCAAATCATTTTATCATTTTATCATTATGAGCCTACCTCTTAGAGAGAGAAAGTAGATAACAGATGTATAGCCCATTTAACATTGACATTGATAACCTTGGTTGTGTGCACAATGTTTTATTAGATTCGTGAATTTGGTGGACATGGTACTAGTATTCCATGCAACGTGACTTATAGGAACCTTCAATTTTTTTAGTTCACAAGGCCCTTTAGAGAAATGGTAGAATAGAGTAGATGTTCACAATAAAATCCCATCCCATGGTGGAGGGTTGATAGGAACGGAGGGTGCACCTATAGTATATTGCACCATGTACAGTAAATATAGGAGTAAGATTCTGTGTAGCAAAACCTATAGAGACATCCACGGGATATCTTCATTTAAACCCGTGATGTCCGTTTGGAGTTTGTACACCCATCTCTGCTCTCTGCGATGTAGAAATGTGCTGACATCAGTGATATGTTTGGGGATCATGGGCTGTTCCAGCACGGTCCATTGTAAATCAGCTGGCGCATGATGTGCCTCCAAGAAATGTTTTGTCATGCGGGTCGCTTGTTTCCCACAGCGTATTGAGCTCTTGTGCTCTGATATTCGTGTCTTCACCTTTCTGGTGGTCATGCCCACATACTTTTTTTCACAGGGACAACTGATTAAATAAATGAGGTTGGAACTATTACAGTTCGTAAACCTCCGCTGTTCCCATGGATGTTCTGTACCGATATCAATAGTAGTGGTTTTACGGGTCTGCGGGCATGCTGCACATTGTCCGCATGGGTGATGTCCAGTTACCGCTGGCATATTCCACAGTGTGCCTGTATTTCTAGGGATTTCGGTCTTAGGTCTAGTGTGGACCAATTTATCCCTAAGATTTGGTCCCCTTTTGAAGGCAAATAGGGGAACGGGCAGTGTGTCATTTCCCGTATTCACAATACCCCAATGTTTTTTGATGATACTAGTTATCTGGTTAGATTTTGTACCAAATGTTGTCACACATGTCATTCTTTCAGTTTTCTCTTTGGGCTGTGCTATTTCCAAAAGGCTAGCTCTGTTGTTGTTTTGTGCTCTTTTCTTAGAACGGTTTATCAATGGTTTAGGATAGTCTTTCTCTAAGAGATCTTTTCTAAGGTTGTTTGCATGGACTTCAAACGATTTCTTATCCGAGCAGTTTCTCTGTATACGTAGAAACTGCGAGATCTTTTTTGAACTTCTCTAGTTTAGTAAAAAGTATTGTGTCTCTGAACTCTTTACTAGACTTATTCCCATCATCCTGGTGCTTGGTGAATATTTTACTATTGGTTATGTTTAATTATCAAAACGGCTAAAAAAACTGCAGACAAAATATTGATAGAGATTCAGGTCCTGGAGGGCCAAATTAAGATAACAATCTCATCAAGTAAAATATTCACCAAGCACCAGGATGATGGGAATAAGTCTAGTAAAGAGTTCAGAGACACAATACTTTTTACTAAACTAGAGAAGTTCAAAAAAGATCTCGCAAAATTCTCTATGGAGAAGGTGTATCCTTACACCAGCGATACCTTTTGCCCCAACAATCAAAAAACTGGAAACAAAGGTAGTTCCAACTATGGTAGCTCTAGTTCTGATGGAGCTTCTAGTGATTCGGATGGGTCGAATACCAGTCAATCCTCCTTTAAACAAAGAGGTAGGGGTGGGAACAGGAGAGGCTGGAGGGGATTTAATCCTGCTTTCCACCAACCACAATTTCCTCCGTGGTGGCAACCCTCACCATGGGGACAAGCACCTTTTCCGCCCATGATGAACCCCTATGGTCCACCCCCATTCTATGGAGATCATAACCAGCAGCCTTTTTTAGGAGGGGGCAGGAGGAACCGGGGTCGTCAAAGAACTCCCCGAGCAGGACAGGTCCGCTGGAATATACCACCCCAGACCATGGATCTGCGGAGTGGGAAGAAGATCCCGCAGGAACAACCGACAACAGCGGCACCAGTCTAGTCATTAATCTGAGTTCCCAGCAACTTACAGAGACCCAAGAGCGAGTGCTTAATAAAGGCTTGGGGTTTGTTGCAACAAATCAGACGGATCCTTTTCAGGCCCAAATTGAACTCAGTAAGCTTTATCGTAAGATCAGGCTACAATTCTTGTTTGCAAGTAAAACCACTGGAAATTCACAAGAAGCTGCCATCAGCAATACTGGTTTGAAGAAACCCTCAACATTTAATCCTACCGTGTTAGGGCAACCCTCCAAGGTGTTAACATTTGAAGAAGCAGTCAACCATGATGTAAAAGAGCTCTTCTCCCACAAATGCAAGACGTACTCCAACTTGACTAGAGTTGAAAAAACTGCCATCAAAGATCTGACTGAGAATTCCCTTATTGTGATCAAACCAGCGGACAAGGGGGGTGGGGTAGTCATTCTGGATGTGGATACATATCGGAATGAATGCCTTCGTCAACTCAGCGATGCTCGGTCCTACAAAAAACTTAAAGAAGACCCGACGCCTAGACTAACTAACATCATAGCTCACATCGTTGAGGAAGCTTTAGCTGAAGGTTGGCTTACTCCTAAAGAGGGCCAATATCTACGGGTAGCAAATCCCATCATCCCATACTTCTATCAGCTCCCAAAAATACACAAGGCCCAGCGTCCACCACCTGGCCGACCCATAATATCGGGGATGGGTTCTATATTAGAACCTCTGTCGACCTTCGTCGACGTGTTCTTACAGCCTATGGTACGGGAGATGCCCTCCTACTTGAAAGACACCAAGGACGTGTTAAGATTATTGCCTGTTATGGAATATGACATCGAGACAGATCTACTGGTGTCTTTCGATGTCGAAAGTTTATATACTTCCATACCTCAGACGGAGACTTTACAAGTAATAGAAGATCTGCTACTGTCACGGGAATTAAACTCCATCACCCCAGTTAGACTAATTATGAACCTAGCAACTCTGGCCATGACGGAGAATTTCTTCGCCTTTGAGGACTCTTTGTATCTGCAGATCAGCGGGACTAGTATGGGCAGCGTTTTTGCCCCTAGTCTCGCGAATCTGTATGTGCATCAATTTGAGCAACAGCACTTGCTCGCAGACACCAACCCCCATCTATCGTGTCTGCGAGCATGGAAACGCTACATCGACGACATCCTGGTGGTGTGGCGTGGAACAGAAACTCAACTTAGAGAATTCTTTGAATGGTTGAACCAAAGAAACCAATTCCTTAAATTCACCATGGAATTTAACACACATAGATTGGCCTTCTTGGACCTGATGATTATTGGCACAGTGGATGGACTCAAGTCTGAGCTTTACCAGAAGCCCATGGCTCGAAACTCTCTACTGAATTATCACAGTTGCCACCCTAAATCCCTTAGGGACAACCTGCCATACGGGCAGTTTCTACGTATACAGAGAAACTGCTCGGATAAGAAATCGTTTGAAGTCCATGCAAACAACCTTAGAAAAGATCTCTTAGAGAAAGACTATCCTAAACCATTGATAAACCGTTCTAAGAAAAGAGCACAAAACAACAACAGAGCTAGCCTTTTGGAAATAGCACAGCCCAAAGAGAAAACTGAAAGAATGACATGTGTGACAACATTTGGTACAAAATCTAACCAGATAACTAGTATCATCAAAAAACATTGGGGTATTTTGAATACGGGAAATGACACACTGCCCGTTCCCCTATTTGCCTTCAAAAGGGGACCAAATCTTAGGGATAAATTGGTCCACACTAGACCTAAGACCGAAATCCCTAGAAATACAGGCACACTGTGGAATATGCCAGCGGTAACTGGACATCACCCATGCGGACAATGTGCAGCATGCCCGCAGACCCGTAAAACCACTACTATTGATATCGGTACAGAACATCCATGGGAACAGCGGAGGTTTACGAACTGTAATAGTTCCAACCTCATTTATTTAATCAGTTGTCCCTGTGAAAAAAAGTATGTGGGCATGACCACCAGAAAGGTGAAGACACGAATATCAGAGCACAAGAGCTCAATACGCTGTGGGAAACAAGCGACCCGCATGACAAAACATTTCTTGGAGGCACATCATGCGCCAGCTGATTTACAATGGACCGTGCTGGAACAGCCCATGATCCCCAAACATATCACTGATGTCAGCACATTTCTACATCGCAGAGAGCAGAGATGGGTGTACAAACTCCAAACGGACATCACGGGTTTAAATGAAGATATCCCGTGGATGTCTCTATAGGTTTTGCTACACAGAATCTTACTCCTATATTTACTGTACATGGTGCAATATACTATAGGTGCACCCTCCGTTCCTATCAACCCTCCACCATGGGATGGGATTTTATTGTGAACATCTACTCTATTCTACCATTTCTCTAAAGGGCCTTGTGAACTAAAAAAATTGAAGGTTCCTATAAGTCACGTTGCATGGAATACTAGTACCATGTCCACCAAATTCACGAATCTAATAAAACATTGTGCACACAACCAAGGTTATCAATGTCAATGTTAAATGGGCTATACATCTGTTATCTACTTTCTCTCTCTAAGAGGTAGGCTCATAATGATAAAATGATAAAATGATTTGCTAACTAAGAAGGCAGTTTTACTTTGTAGCCACAAAAGCCCATCACTTTGTCATATTTACTGCGTATTACAAATCTAAGAGATAGGCTCATTATGATAAAATGATAAAATGATTTGCTAACTAAGAAGGCAGATTTACCTTGTAGCCACAAAAGCCCATCACTTTGTCATATTTATTGCATATTCCAAATCAGACGCATTAATATGCAAATAGGATGGTTAAATAAATTAATATACACTATCACTCTGCCATATATTGCAGTTTTTGAATGTTTGTTTAAACTAAACCCACCGTGTGTTTTCTTAAATGTATAAGAAAGAGATAATTTGCCCCGTTATAATAGCCGGAATACATTTCCGGACTACACTTTCACGAGGTTTCTATCCAAGAACTACATTTCCCTTGGATCATGAGCGCTGCGACGCGCTCAGTGACGCGCGGGCTCACGTTGTACGTGAACAGCTCCCTCAACCTACCAGAGTCACTTCAAATATCCCGCTTCCTGTCCAGTCGGTACCTCCCACTGTCAGCCTAGAGGAAGGCGCGGAGTACCGACGGACAGGTAAGCGGTAGAAGCGGTGATGGCGGCTGCAATGCGGGAGGGGTGAGCATTTCTGAGATCACGCTCGGACTTTTTGCTGATCATTTTAAACCGGGAGTTTACCTAGATGAAAGTGTGAGCCTTTTGAGACCATGCTCGGACTTGTTTATTTACTACTAAAAACGCGAGGTCCATATAATTTGATCTAGATGTAGGACAGGCATTGATACGAGTCCACAATGATTGTTACTTTTTGTTTGAAAACATAAGAGTGCTGACTCTATCAGCGCCCAGTGTACTACAACTAGCACTGCTAAATTAACTATATAACTATATAGAAAGTATCCACGAGATCTCCTTTTGGCCCATGATTGAATACACACTGGGTATCACAAACATCAGAAAATATATATACAGGGTCATACAAACAGTAGAAAATGTTTTTTGATTTCTGGTTATAAACCCTCAGTGGCAGAGGGAAGGTGTTTTACAGACTGAGTTCTAGCGAGCTCTTCCTCTTTCATTTCCTTTTTCTCTTCACATCCATTAGAGCGGTGCTCCATTTGTACCTGAGCTGTTGCCGGGTGAGGTGGAGAGTCTATTCCCCAGAACATGGGTGAGTGTTCAAAACCTTGCTTAAACCCAGGATAGATGTACCTGGTTGAACGAGTTGATTATTGATACAACCTATGACCTTAAAATGTTTGGCATACAATTAAATATCACGAGATTATCTCTGTGCATTCGCAGCTTTCGCAACTAACTGTATGTTGTTTGTATTTACATGTATGTTCGTCTACTGTTGACTGACTGGTTTTTTCCATCGGTGTCTTTTAGGTGACATGATCTTTTACATACACCATACACTTCAAGATGAGCAGTAGCACTTCTTTAACAGCTAGGTCCTGATGAAGCAGACTGGTATCCTTTGAACCTAATACTGCAGAAACATGTCGACCAATATAAGATTTCAGTAGTTATTTGTTATTACTACTTGCACTGTTTTTTAACCTTGGGTGAGGGTAGGAACATAATAAATTCTTTCTCCACTCCCTCAACCCAATATTAACTTTCTCACTTTCACTAGCCACAGCGAGCACTTAATGCACTGCCTTTTGATTTCTTTATACCCCCTGATACCATTACAAGAGTCTATCCATATACCCTACACTCCTTCACATTGTGATTAGGTCACAATCCACCTAATCCTAAGTGGTTCATTCCACTTCCTTCTGGTGAAGGATCCCAAGTGATGTAGAGCGGTACAGGACGGGTATCTGATGGGAACTATTTTTCACCAAGAATACCTTGGATTCTGGGATTGTGTTCTTCTACACATACAGGTGTCTTGAGAGCTGCTTTCCTTTTGACCCATTGTTACTTTTTGTTTTTTCAGTAGTTATAGGGACTGTAACAATGCCAGGTCACTAAACATTCCCCACATATGCCCCCCTTGTGTTTTATTATATGTAAAAATAGCCTTTGTATTATACCAAACACATTAGATAAAAACACACGCTTTACAAATGTGCCAGAGGCACGGGCAGAATTTACAGGGGATTATGTACATGGGATAGGGCCACGTGGACCACTGTCAGGAATAAGCACTTGGTAGAATTAGCACTTAGAACATAGACTATAAAATGACTGTAGCACAAAATAGCAAATGTAGCATACAACCAGTAACCACTGGTAACAGGTAAGTACCACCTAAGCAACCCTAACCACCTTAGGACAATATTACGCAGGGAACCAGGACCTCACTAGCAACACCTGTACTAGGAAGAACAACCACCTAAGTATCAATACATGTAGGGGTATAGGCACATTACACATGCTGCATCACAACACATTCAGAGGTGCAGGACAACACAATTGCGCAGAAATCACATTAGTCACCACCTGTGACTGTCCCTCGGCCAACTGGCCTTGCAAGGGCTAGGACGCCCGTGTCCCAAAGTCAGGGGTGGCCTAAACGTAGCAGCTGCCCACTAAGTGCTGGTGGGCCAACGTTGGAGCCTCGCAGGCTCTCAACTGGCTGTCCCCTGGGAGCCTCGCTGGGCTCATGGCCAAATGGGGGGCAAGGTGGGAGCGGCCCGCTGCCTTCTGGGGCCGCTCTACCATGAAAGAAGAATGCCCCCCGAGCCTCTCTTGGCTCTCAACAAATCTTGCCGGCTCGTAGGAGTCCCACTCGGGGGACTCAGGATCTCCACACTGCCACCTGGACCCTTGGGGGCCTCCAACAAATGGGCCGCCTTGAGCCTCTCGTGGACTCGTTACAGAAATGAGGCCGGCTCGGGGGAAGCACCCCTTACATCGGATACATCGCATCGCGCTGACATTGCAACGCGGCGATTACATCGTGACAGTCATCACATCGCATGCCAGCATTACGCATGCAAGTGCATCGCATTAGCTAATACATCGTTAACGATGACATCGTATTTGCTACATTAAAACGGGAAACGATGACATCGAATTTGATACATTAAAACAGGAACATATAAAGAACAATGTTAATTTAAGTCATTTGACTTGAAATTATGACACAATGTGCGCACATCGCATCGCGCTGACATTGCAATGCGGCACATTAAAAAGGAAAACAACATTTGGTCTAACGGAAACATAGACACACTTTGGTGCTGGCAGACACGCTTCGCGCCTGCAATCATCCACTCATAGCAAGATAATATATTTTTTGGGGGGAAAACGTTTGTACATATTTAAATGTAAAATACAATAAACACGGTTGGAGTCACGCAACAAACAAACTGCCCATGCTCCCTTCGATGCTGGACTGGTTCCAATCGCCTCCTTGTACATAAGGGACACCAACGCTCCAGTACATTCCCCGGATACTGGCCCCCACGCTGCGTCACTCAAAGCATCCCTTCCCACTTCTCGATGAGTTCTCGAGCTCCCAGAATTCAACTCAGCTCCATGTCTCGTTTGATGGATCCCGACTGGCCTCGGATTCTACTGGTGGCCTCCATGTTCTTCCAAACCAGGATTCTTTAAACTCTTCTAATGTGACTTCACTGACACTCTGCTAATCAGCTCCTCTTCTTTCATATTTTGGTGCTTGAAAACTAACTTTCTTAGTCCTGAGGATGACTTTGCGAATAGCGGAAATAGGATCGAACCTCCATCACCTTTTTGGGGTTCTTAGAAGGAGACATGTTGTCAATGAACGCATGTATTTCAGCATGTGATATCAGCTCTATCATAGTTTGACCAAGCTATAAGGCATCTTATTCTCCATACATACTTTGTCACTTCAATAAATGCTGCTGTGTGATCACTCGTGCACAGGCCACCCTGGCAATACTTGAATTAGTGGAGATTAAAATGCACTTTTTAAAGATGAGCTATTTTAGACTGGGATTGATTCAATGCAGAGATAACCTCTCAACAACATTGAGGGCCAGAGGGAAACAAAGAGCAGGTTCCCCCTTTGTTGAGCAAAACTGCATGAAACAAAGGGACCTGAAGGGTGAAAACACCGGCACCCGAGCCTAGAGTGGGATGCGCTCTCTTGACCACCAAACCCCAGAGTCACGAGGGTACATGATCCACCCTAGGCTCAGACGCCAGCGCTGTCACATGTCAGGCTCCTTTGTTTCACGCAGCTTCAATGCAGAGAGAAGACAGATATTACTACACCTTATTTTACTAATAGTGATAACACTGCGATCCCAGGCAGGTGTTTGTTTTATGCTCTCGTTTCCCCTTTGACTGATCAGGCAGCTCGCGTGTTTGTTACACACATCAATAAAACGGTCATATAGTGGTGTGTGAGCAAAACTCCACATGTGATTGAAGTTTACAGCTGGTGAATATGAGGCGGCTAATATATGAATGGCGCGTACAGCAACAAATGCCTCGGGTGCCTGAGATTGTACCCCCTTCCCCCTATCGGCTCTCCGCGTCATTCTCCAGCCAAACCTAAAAACTGTGCTTGAAAATCGAATCCTGCTTGTCTATTTTTCTTCCATTTCTTTTTCTTCTCCTTTCTTTTTCTTCCATCTTTAATTTCCTTTCATTTATAGTTCTGGCTTGATAATGCAATTTTGTTTCCACATCTTTAAACTATACGTGGAGTGGGCTTTGGTTCTGTCCCACAGGAGTTGTATCCTCTCATCTCGGGCTTACATCGCATTACAGGGCAAAAGCAATTACATCGCCACAAAACGGCAGGACAAAAGACGGACAACGATGGTCAAACCGTCTCCAACACATATCAAGAGATGATATGATATTATAGTGGCAGTTACTGGATGAACTAACAATTTGAACCCTTCTATATCAGTTCATAGAACTAAGATTTTGAACCCTTCTATATCAGTTCATACTTTACAGCTGCCTTTTTTTGCTGCCAAATTGGACATTCAGGCCTCAAGCTGCAAATGCGCATAAATATACAACCCTACTCGGAAGTGGCGCATGCTACTTAGCAGTCCTTGCAATGTTGCTAATCTTCACCTGATCTAATTTATACTCACACTCCACAAGCAGAATTCTCTTTGAAGAACAGCAGTTAAGATCTGCTTATATAACATTTGCTCTGCTACTTAAATTTACGTTCATTCTGTATATTAAATATCTGGCCGAGGGCCCCAAATAGCAGAAATGATTCACGGCCACATAACGGACAACGATGTGGTCTGAGGACAACGCATCCACCCACGCATCCATCCATCCATCCACCCACCCACCCACGCATCCATGCATCCATCCACCCACCCATCCACACACCCATCCATGCATCCAACCCACGCACGCATCCAACCCACGCATCCATCCACCCACGCATCCATCCACCCACCCATCCACCCATCCACACACCCATCCATGCATCCAACCCACACACGCATCCTACCCACGCATCCACCCACCCACGCATCCACCCACGCATTCATCCATCCACCCACCCACGTATCCATCCACGCATCCATCCACCCACCCACTCATCCATCCATCCACTCACCCACCCACGCATCCATCCATCCACCCACCCACGCATCCATCCATCCATCCATCCATCCACCCACGCATCCATCCACGCATCCATCCACCCACCCATCCACGCATCCACCCACCCATCCATGCATCCAACCCACGCACGCATCCAACCCACACATCCACCAGAAAGAAAGCTATTGGCGTGCGCTGCCAAGCTTGCTGTTAGGCACGGAGTGCAATGACTGGCACAGATGCGCAGGCAAAGGGCATTTTTTGCAGATGCTGTTCATGTATAAGTGTAGAGGGGAGTCGCGTTGAATGTACTAGGAGAAAGAAGGTGAGATTGTGTGAGTTACCAATTAGCAGGCTTCCTGTGATTTTGGCACAGTTGTTTTTGCAGAGGATGGCAACCACGGTGTTTTGTACATGTGTTTGGCCTCGGAGTGCAGGGAGAAACACTCGCCACAAACACAGGCCGCGCTGCTTTCCGTGCCAATGTAAGCATGCCAAGAAAACATATTTTACATGAACACAAAGATTATGCATACAGCGCCACCTCAATTATACTTCTGAATGTTACCGCCCAAACTACAGACATTGATTTGAACTTCCCTCCGTTTTTGTTCTGATATCTTTCCTGTTAATGAGTTCATGATTCCCCCCAGCACGAACCTATCTTGCCACGTTATACGTTTTTTTAAATTTTCACATTCACACACATCCCTTCTGCCCTGCCCTGCCCTTCTAAAACCTCTGCTGCAGGATGGGGGCTTACAGGCGGGTTCTCGCAGGTGATTTCAAAGACCGCGTTGTTTTGCCATGCGACATGCTGTACTGCGGGGTAAAGTACCGCCCAATAGAAAGCAACGGAATCGCGTTGCAATAGATTGCGAGGTGAAAACAGACGATGTAATGGACTCGGCGATCAAATAGATGCGGGGAAAAAGCACGCGATGTAAATGTGCGCGATGGAACGTCATACATCCCGGGCTCGGAGTCTCTTGGCCCCTTTTAGAACTATGTGCCCAGGAGTGGGGGGAGCGGCCCGCTGCCAGGCTTGGTCGCTCTACCTCCCTAAATGCCCCATTTGATGGAGTCCCCCCTTCGGGGACTCTGAATTCAAAAATCCCCCCAAGTCGTGCGAGTCCCACTCTGGGGACTCGCAATGGTTCAAATGCCCCCCTAAGCCTCTCGGGGCTCTAAAGAAACAAGGGCTCCCAGCTGGGGAAGCAGCACGGTATCAGCCCGGCCGCTCTACCCTCCGTACCTGTGGCGGGGCTCTTCTTGACTCCTCTGTGAGGCAGCAGGCTGGGCTCTCGTTCCCTCCGCGATCCTCCTTCACTCTCCGGGGCTCTCCCTTGTACTAGGGAGCCCCGGGGAGGACGCGGCAGGCTGCTGCTTGATCAAGGAGCGTGGGTGGGCTCCCGTCCGCTTGCTGTCTGGGCGGTAAACACTTCCGGGTCAAGGGGCCAATGGCAGTGCGGCCCCAGTGTGTGGAGGGGGGCGCAGCGCTTCCCCCGCGATCCCCGGGCCGGTTGCGGTGACTTTTCTCGGCGGTACAACGCGGGTTGGGCACCTGCCGGATGGCAAGCGCTCCCCAGAGCTTGTGGACAATAAAGCACTCCCAAGCGCTACAGGTGAAGAATAAAGCGCTCCCAAGCGCTATAGGCAATAAAGCGCTCCCAGACATTTGAAGAGGAAAAGCACCCACAGGCGCTATGACGGTACCAGAATGGGAGCAAGGTGTTCCCCAGCGCTAGGGCCCTCCCCAGGCCATGCACAGTTAAGCATTAGTCCTTAGAAGAGCAAGGTGGGGGGGGGGGCAAAGGCTGGGCCCAGGGGCCAGCTCACTGGGACCTCCAGGCAGGAAGGCAGTCCCAAGTGGCGGTTCCTCCTGGCGCCCAGCAGCAGGCACCCCTCAAGTAAGATCAGGAACAGTACAGAACCTAACCGTTTGTGTGGTGACACAGCCCCTCTTTTATATACAGCATTCCTTTGTCTTTGTTCAGGGTGAGGGGAACAACCGGTCACAGCTGGTTTGGGAGCACTCTGATGTGCTCAGCCCCTCACTCTATTCACTGGCAGTGCTAGGGACATTAGACGCACCACAGGGGGTGGAGCCAGCATTGTGTGGGGAAAGCCCAGCCCTATTCAGGTCCCAGGTGCACTCCTCCCTCACATCAGCATGCTAATCTTCACACTCACCACTGGGGCAGACCCATCCTGACTCCTGGAGCCAGGCTCAACAGCCTGCTCCAGCCAATCACACGCCAGACACAATTTACACAAATATGCCAATTTCTAGAAGTTGCACACTAGACACAATCACGCCGCATACATCATTGCGCAGCATTTAATCACATGAGTCCGCACATACCAAACTCGCACCTGCACTCCCCACGCATCAGGAACTAACATGGACACATACATTCCCCATGCATTCCTATGGGAGGGCAGGCCAACCTCACTCACGCACTCAGAGAGCGCACACACTTTACACTGCACCACAGTGCTAAAGTGCGCAAAGACCAGAAATCACTACTACTGGGTTACAAATAAAAAGCAAAAAGTTTAGGGGTGAACCTGCCAGAAGGGCCAAGTCCAACAAGGGCAGTCAACTATCTTCATGCCACTGCAGCCAGCAACGCTGCATGTCCTCCTCGCGCACATGGGCCGCGGTCTTGTGACCCGGACGCCTCTTTGGGTCGCGTAGCGTCTGCACCTGGCTCCCGCCACCAAAGGCAACCGACGCTGCAGCTACCGGCAGTTCTGTTCTGCCAACCAGGACGCTCCTTTGGCAGTAGTTATGGGCCAAATAGTTAAGGATAATGATGAATATTTTACACGGCGAGACGGAGCTCAAGTGGCCATCTTGGCCACGAGCAAGTGATGGAGCAAGGATTCGCACATTATGTGATTTGCTTGTATTCATGAACCTCGAATAATGTTAACGTTATTAACCAACCTGTTTGTCGTATTAACATTGCACTTTTACACTACACAAGGGTGTCCCAGTGACGCTTGTCTATGTGTTCTAATCATAACTACGCTTGCATATTAAGGGATTGCTACTTTGCGGGAATACAGTCTGCGCATGCGTCGGTCATACTCGTGATATGTGACGCACTCGCAGTTCTGGAGGGAAATGTTGCTCATGCGCAGTATTGCTAATATGGCCGCTTTGTTTCTAACATGCTTCTCGCTTGCTATCGCTGCTTTCGCGCAACGGTTTTGTTCTGCTTACCTCCTAAAGCTATAGATATTATGAAGTAAGGGGTTTAGTATAGCCAATCATGGTATACAGTGTATTCATTTTTTCTGTGTTTCTAAATTGTCTTCGCTTACTTGTCATGTATCGCGTTATGTGGACCTGTGAGCGGTGCGCCTCTCCATCTTTGAAGCCCGTACAGAACTAACCACGTGATAGAGGAAGAGGGAGTCGTACAGCAGTGGAACTCAGCCAGCTGGCTGCCGAAGCTGAGATGCTCCTGGGGAAGTGACCTGTGTCCCAGCGAGAAGACTCCAAATCGCACCTGAATTTGTTACAATGTAATGATGTACTGTGAATGCTATTGTATTCTGAATTTCTATGCCATGGGAACTGGAATGTAAGGGGTGTGTTCAAATATTAAATATTCATTATGAGAATGTCTTAAATTCGGAGGTGCAATGACCTAACCACCTTCTTTGTCCAATCAGAATTTAGGGAACCTTTCACTCGCAACATTGGTGGGTGGTACACTGACTCGAAAACAGTATAACTAGCCTAGGTTTAGCTAGAGAAATTGTCCGACTTGTCCGAATAGCTGACCTGTCACTGCCCCTACGAACTCTATAGGTGATTGATACAGAGAGCTGCAGAGCACTCTGTCCGTAATTTCCACCAACTCAGTCTGGGGTGGAAGAAACCTTAAGTGCTGGCGAAGCATTTTGCTGGGAGATTCGAGAACCCAATCGGGGTTATTGGCAGATTCCTTGCAGAGAGGGAGTAGCGCAGGCGTTGCATCCGAAGCTGCAGGTGTTGGTCGTACCCTTTGATGAAGCCCAGTCCTGATCCAATCCTGAGGTTATCCTGTCCTGACTGTCCATGAGCTATACCTGCTCGCCTACTGGCATCCTAAGTCCTGGAGGATCCTTTCCCGCCTTTCCCAACTGACCCGTGGCCAGGGTTAGTTCTTCATTCTGACCTGGGTAATTATACTTAGTGTGGGTGTCCGTCATTCTAGCTCTTTTCTATCCTCTTGAATAAACATACAAATTATTGTTCTCTCCTTCCATTCTCTCTTAAATGGGAATTTTCATGCATTGTGGTTTATTAGCATGTTCCATCTTTGACCCCACCCTTAGTAAATGCTAAACTGTGGTTTTTGAGATATATAGATGTTCCATTCTTACCCTCCCTTTAATTTATAAGTACTTATTGCTAAATCGTCAAACTGCATAAGGTTCGTTATTTTAGGTTTCGAAAGCTTACATTGAATAGTATGTTCCCTTTCTTTACCCGCCTTTAGTGACGTTGTGAAGGTCCGTTAGACTAAATCAGCGTGTCCCTTATTTCCCCTTTTTCCTTTATTCCTAAATGTTACATGATTATCGCTTTAATTCATAGCTACACTATTTTACTGATCTTAGTTATTGATGGTCTGATCTGTGTAAATTTCATTCCCATGGCATACGAAAACGCAAATTAATTAGATAAAGGTGTTTAAAACTTCTTGTGTTTGTGGTTATTATAAAATACAAGTAATTCCAATACATGATAGTGCGGTATTTACCTAATATTAAACTCAGCTCCTGATCCATTGTGGTCCTAGGTACCTGTTTGAGGATTGGTAGGTCAGGTACACAGAAATAAGTAGAAAGAAACAAATGATTGCTGATGGCAGTGTGTAGGTTACCTGATTGATGAAATATAGTGATACACCCGTTATGGGCCCAGATGTGCATATTTGGTAAAATAAGAGTCGGGGGACCTGCGCGCTATCACAAGCACCGCCCCCCCCTTTTTTGTTTTAACCCAGCTATATTCCAAGAAATTACATTTAGCTGTTTAGTAGTTGATGCATATATGTATTCAGCGTTTCGCTGAATAAGAGACAGCTGTCTTCTCTATTTGGGGGGAGAGCGTGGAGGATAGGATCGGGACTAGGTTGTGGATTAAAAAGAAGGCTGGAATCAGTAAAATTCGTGTCTCATTCAGGTATATCTCCCTTTACTAACCTGCTCGCTCTTTTTTCCCTGGCCAGTCAATCTACAAAGCCCAGATTCAATGTTTCCCGCGATGATTGTTGAGGGTTGATACTACCAATATTAACAGCAACCTCTGAAATATTTGGCTCAGTACTGGTCAGTGAAACTATAGAATCTGGAATCACTGTCCTCGGAGTTGTTTGAGGTGAGTTGGTACTATTATCTGGAACAGGAATATCATACTAAGTGAATCCAGAGGATCAATTCCATGCGGTCGTTTTGCTCTAGGCTCGACCGAATGACGCTAATTGGTCGAACTTCGAACTCATGTCGGAAATCGAAGTCCTCAATATAATTTCAAGATTAAAGCCTACTTCCCACACTATGGACACCCTCCCATCCACAATAGTAAAAAAACAACAACACATTATTACCCCTATCTGAACAAAAATCAACTTCTCTCTCACTTCCCTCTCACTTCTGGTCATGTCCCAGACTCCCATTAGTTCTCCAAAAACTAAACAAACATATGGATAACTTCATCCTCCTCAACACCTTTCAGTCAGGTTTCAGGAAAGAATGCAGCACCGGAACAGCGATGCTCAATATTGCAGATGACATCCACAGAGCCTTAAATGAAGGTGAAGCCAGCCTCATCCTTATTGACTTATCAGCAGCATTTGACACAATCAACCACTGAGCTTTACTTGAGACTCTTAAGAGGCACGCTGGCATTAATGGCACAGTATCAGAATGGTTCACTTCCTTCTTGCAGCACTGTTTGCGACAGATTCAAATCTGTATCAACATGAGTCAAACTTGGAGTCCCGCAAGGATCGATCATCTCACCAACCATCTCAAACGTTCCAGAGCATGAGGAGTCAAAGGTGCTTTACTAATTCTTTGCAACGTGGGAATTATCAGTGGAGAACCTTGTTAGAAATGTTTTGGTCTGAATAAAGATGGTACAGTAACGAACTTGGCAGCACATCAGAAAGTGGTAAGCAGCTACCCGATAACGTGTCTGCTTATTAGGCATGAGACAACCACGGCTACATTGCAGTCGTGCACTATGTAGTTTATAAATTATGATGTAGAACTTGCTTTGTGCGAAGCAAAAAAAACAAAAAAAATCTATTTAGACTGTTTCGAAGAAGCACTTACATGATGCGTTAACCTATTATTTTTCACCTGAGCAAGGAAGGAATCTTCAGGAAATAGACAATCTTGAATAGCAGTTAAAACAATTGGTGGATCGTATCTAACAATTAGCATGTCAGCATGCTGCACTGGTAGATCGCAAGACAAACTGGGAGTCTTTAGTATTCTAAGTAGAGGGCCGTTGTGAACAGACTGCGATGGACTCGGGGTGCAGTGCACACATTATTGATTTATTTATATATACACACACACACAGTATGGCTCAATAGTTTGTTTCACAAGTCCGGGCAGACTGGCACGATGGAGGCCCCCACCTCCCAGGAGGGACTCCTCGTAGAGCTCGACCACTTGCCCCCAGGTGCTGTGCCACGCCAGCACCGACGTGACCTCCTGCAGGACCTCGGTGCTGTAGAGCACCAGCTGCAGGCTGTAAAAGTCCAAAGAAAAGAGAGAAATCCTTAGAAAATGGCTCAGTTTATTGCAAGGAAGCACAGTACATCTGTCCATTCTGAAATGCAGTTCAATAATCCCCCAGCACATTCTTTTTTTGTGTTCAAAGGTTTTTTATTTGGAGCTGCAAGAAATACGACAGTACATAAGACCAGTTCGTGGATATACATACATTGCTATAATGAAATCATAAATAAGTCCAGGAAAAAACATAAGACCAGAAACAAAAAACAAAATGTCCACACACAATGTCTATAAGCAGATGTAGACGAGTTGCGTCCAAAGTAACACGATGACTTGTTTAGCATGACCATTATCACATGACACGACCTGTGGAGAAAAGAACACCAACAATGGGTAGCAGAGGCAACATGAGCTAAGCATTTGTGTAGATCTACACTGTATACAATGGGAGGATGCACATGACAGCTTATGTAGAAAAGTGCACTGAGTACCAAGTGTTCAGATTCATGGGGGTTTGAATGCGTCAAAGTGGTCATCTAGTGCGGACCAGAGTTTCCTGAGCGGCGGCCTCCATGGGGTGGAAGTTAAAGATATGTTATCTGCACCTCTTAAGTGGGAGACCCAATTTAGCCAGTGGGGAAAGGAAGCTTTGTGCGTGCTTTTCCAGTTATTAAGGATGATTTTGACCCCAGCCGTCAGCAGCAGGTCCAGTAGGGCTTTGTCATCATCATTGAGTGTGACGGCTTTGGCAAAACCTAGAACAAGCGTTGCAAATTCCCTTGGTAAGGTGATATGGAGTACTGTGTGTATGAAATCAAAGATCCTGTCCCAATATGAGGTAACACAGGGGCATTTGAAGATTAGATGTTCCAGATCTCCTCCCATATTCGCACAATTCCAACATGTGTCGTCGGGTTTGATTTTGTGAAGGAACAACCTCCTGGGAGTCCAGAAGGCCTTATGAAGCAGCCAGAACTTGGTCTGTGAGAGTGTAGGGCTAATTTTGTGGCGGGTGGTTGATTCCCAAGTGCTGGCCCAGATAGTGTCTGAGTTAGGTGTGGAGGAGAATGAGTCCCAGTACTTTTGGAGAGGTGCATTTAGGGTGGACGATTGCGGCCGCATTAGTTTGTACAGTCTAGAGACTTGGTGCCCCAATTTGTTAAGTGAGGTAAATAGACCCAGGAGGGAGGGGGGGACAACCGCCAGGTTAGCCTTCGCTAGTGCTACTTTAATGTGTAAGAAGTTATAGAATTCAACGTTATGGAGGTGGAACTTATCCTGAATTTCTTTGAAGGTTAGTGGATGCGAGTTCTCGATCAGTTGGTGTGGGAATAAGATACCCTTGTCTATCCAGGTGGGGTAGTTGAGAGGCTTCCCTTTGTATACAATTTTGGGGTTATGCCATGGAGATTCCCAAGAGGAGAGACGGAATTGATGTGGGAGGCATTTACTGATCTTTAGCAGAGCCAATTTAGTATTTTTGAAGATGGGCCCCGGACCTAGGCTGGGACGGAGTTTGGCGGTGAGTAGGGCGCAGGGGTTAAGACCCTCAAGAATAGATTTTTCCACAAGGAGCCACACTGGGGTGTAGTCAGATTGGGAGGAAATCCAATGCGACCCTTGTTTTGCTAAGAAGGCGATCTGGTAAGTTTTGTAGTCTGCCAGATTGACCCCACCTAATTTCTTGTCTAGTCGAAGTTTTTTTAAACTGATTCTGGCTTTTTTGCCCTGCCAGAGGAATGCCGAGATGACTTTGTCCAGTTTGGAGTGGAATACATTAGAAAGGAGGAGTGGGAGCATCGTGACCAGGTAGTTAACCAGGGGGGATATCATCATTTTTATAGTTTCAACCCGGCCCCACCAGGTGAGGAAGCGGGGTGACCATCCGTCCAACTGACTTTTGATTTTGTCTAGGGTTTTGTTCTCGTTGTGTTTAAGGGTACTCAAAAGCTCATCAGTGAATTCGATCCCCAAGTATTTAATCACTCCCGTTTGCCAGAACAGGCCCAAATTGCCCAGCACTTCTCTCGAAGTGTGGATATTAAGAGGTTTTACTTCGGACTTATCCCTGTTTAATTTGTACCCGGAGAGGGAGGAATATTTATCTATTGAGGACATTAGTGCGGCAATGGAGTTGGCAGGGTTCTCGGTCGCTATCAGGATGTCGTCCGCGTATGCTGCTAATTTGATGCGTGAGTTTCCAAAGGAGATACCCTCAATGTCCCTGTTATTTTTGATATCTGTAAGGAGTGGTTCAAGGGCTAAAAGAAAGAGAGCTGGTGATAGGGGGCAGCCCTGTCTGGTCCCCTGGTACAGACGGAAGGGATCCGAGAGGGAGCCGTTAATAGCTATCCTGGCAGAAGGGGCAGAGTAGAGGGCCATCACCATCTTGATAAATGGGTCGCCAAGGTTGAAAGAGAGCATGCATTGGCGTAGAAAAGACCACGAGACCTTGTCAAATGCCTTTTCTGCATCTAAGGTTATCGCCACCATTGGTACAGAAGTGGATTTTGCCTTTTCTATAATATGACACAGTAATCTAGTGTTGTCGTTAGACATCCGGTTTTTCAGGAAACCTACCTGCGAGGGGCTAATTAATTTGTGAAGGATGGTATTTAGTCTGGTCGCCAATATTTTAGCATATATCTTGCAATCTATATTTATCAGGGATATTGGACGGTAATTTTTAGTGAGTAGTGGGTCCTTCCCTTCTTTGGGTAATACTATGATTGTGGCCTCACTCATTGAAGGGGAAACACCGCCACAGGCCGCAGTAGAGTTATAAAGTTTAAGAAGCGGAGGGTCAATCTGGTCTGCAAAGGCCTTAAAGAAGGGTGCAGTGAAGCCGTCTGGGCCTGGGGCCTTATTATTCTTCAGGGATTTGATTGCTGCCTTGAATTCTGAACTAGAGATTTTTGAGCCCAGCTGTGCGCTGTCTGCTTCGGAAAGTTTTGGAAGGCGGAGTGAATTGAGGTAGTCCTTGCAGGCGGATTCGTCTAATACCTTGTCATTTTTGTACAGATCTTCATAAAATGCCTTGAAGGTATCGAGGATGTTTGACTGTTTAGTGTGTATGACATTGCATGAGGTTTTAATGGACGATATGGTGGACAATTTCTGTTTGTGTTTCAGGTATGAAGCCAACAGTTTCCCGGCTTTGTTGCCTTCGCATAGCTTCAGGGCCTTAAAGTGGTTAATCCAAACCCCCGCCCATTTACTGGTGATGGTATTGTATTCGTATTTTTTTTTGGTTAGCGTGTCTAAAACACCTGAGTCAAGCGGGTCGGATTTGTGCTGAGCTTCTAGAGTACCGATCTGGTGTTCCAGAGACTCAAGTTCCTTATTAAGTGCCTTGTTAGTTTTGGTCCTAATGGCGATGATGACCCCGCGTATTGTGGCTTTCAGCGCATCCCACAAGGTGCTAGGTGAGGTGTCGGGGTTGTCGTTTAGGGAAAGGTATTCCTCAATTGCGTTTGATATTATTAATTTGTTTGCGGGGTCTGAGAGTGTCTCCTCATTAAAGCGCCATCTCTTCGGGGGAAGGATCGATCTAGAACCAGCTAGTTTGGTGTGGATACAGGCGTGATCCGAGACTAACTTTGGGGCTATAACGGTCTCTTCTATAAGATGCGTGAAGGGGCTTGAGATCAATATGAAGTCGATACGGGAATAGGAGTTGTGTGGAGCAGAATAAAATGTGTAGTCCCTACCGTCCGGGTGTTGTAGGCGCCATGAGTCTTTCAGGTGATATCTGTCGCATAGACGAAGGAGGGCCTCGTGTGAGCGGGAGGGGTGGAAGGCACACCTGGATTGCCTATCGAGAATTGGGTCAAGGGGGAGATTAAAGTCGCCTCCCATTATCAACAAGTCATCTGAAGGGATAGGTTCTAATGAGCGGCCGATTGAATTCCAGAATTCTGGGTCGTCTGCATTTGGGCCGTAAATATTTAGTATATGTAAAGGGTCGTCTTCCCTGAGGAGGTTAGTGATAGATAGCCTGCCAGCATCGTCATGGGAGTGTGAGACTAGAGTAAGGTTAGCTTTTTTCGCTAGGATGGTGATAACCCCTCCCTTCTTATGAGATGCAGGTGAGGATAGGATATGTGATGCCCAGTGGATGTTCAAGAAGCGGAGATCGTCCTCTGACAGTTTGGTTTCTTGGAGTAAAATTATGTCCCCCTTGGATTTGGATATATACTCAAGAACTTTCCTCCTTTTTACCGGGTGGTTGAGGCCCTTAACATTAAGGGAGACAATCGTAAGATCGTCAGCTAGAGAGTTTGTCTTAGCCATTTGGGTTGAGAAGCAGCGTTGAGAGAATGCGCTCTGATTCAAGGGATATCATCAGCGACTCCCCCAGCACATTCTGACAGTGATGTCACACAAACTGCAAAGCCAGTGCCACAGATCAAATGAATACACATTCTATTTTAAAAGGGAAATGCAATAAAAAGGGAAATGGAAAATAAGATTACAAGATAGAACACATTTCCTCCCTTAGAAAATCATGGTAATACATTTCTGCATTTGGAAACACAACTAACATTCCAAAAATGTCCATCTTGTGTTACAATACTATTACGATTAACTCTGACAATTCTAACTGGTTTACCAAATCTGTTATCACCTTTAAGAATAATGCCCGGTTTTTTAATCCTAACCAATTCTGCAACTCTAAAATCAGGAGCTTTAACCTTCATGCGGAGATCATACAAATCTTTGCTCCTCTGTGGTTTCTTTTTAATATTACGGGCTAACATTTCATCATCAACATCAGAAGGATGAGACTTCACATTCTTCTATAGCCACCAGGGGCATCATTTAGAAATTGGATCCCGCCCCTTTAGTAAGCGGAAAGGTGAAACCTCTGTTGAATGAGGAGTTATGCGGTAGATCCACAACCTTTCCCTCAACTTATCTTTCCAATCAGCCCCAAAACCTCTAGCCCACATGATATCTTGCTTAAGGACCCTGTTAAACCTCTAAACCTGGCCATTTCCTTGAGGTTCATAAAGAGGAGTAGTAACATGACCGATACTATGACATTTTAGAAATTCCTCCTTTTCATAAGATTTTAATTTATTTATTTTGAAAGTTTTATAGAGCGCGAACATGATCCTTACGGATATCAGAGCGCTTTACAGACAGAGTGACTAAAAGTTACAATAAAGAAGCAGGAGGTCAATAAACCTACAAAGTACAATATAAAACTAGTCACATGAAGGAAGTATTGAGTTACCAGATTACATGCAAAATACAGTCAAAATAGTCTGAGGAGGAGAAGTATTGAGATAACCGAATACAATAGACAGAGTTCATGATAATTTGGCTGAGAGGAGAGCTTTTACTTCTTTTTTGAAGGATGCTGTAGATGAGATAAGTCTGATTTCTGGAGGGAGGACATTCCAAATCCTGGGCACCATTCCTGAAAAGGAACGTTTGTAGGTTTTTTTCTTGTGGATTCTTAGGTTTCCAAAGAAGATGGTCTACGCTTCTTGTCACTCTTGATCCACCAGATAGTCAGTTTCTGTGCGAGATAACGGGGGGAGTTGTAGTGTAAGGCTTTGTGGGTCATACAGGCTATTTTCAGATGTATTCTGGCTTCGTAGGGCAGCCAGTTTAAAGCTTTTAGGTCAGGAGTGATGTGACCTTTTTTTTTGAGCCTGTGATAAGTCTGGCTGCAGCATTAATAGAGGCTTTTAATGGTGCTATAGATGAAAGGGGGAGACCACAGAGTGTTGCACTGCCATATTCCACTCTAGGGATGACCAAGGCTTGGACTGCAGTTTTGAAATCCTTGGGAGGAAGGAAAGGTTTCAATTTACGCAATGTGTTGATGTTCCCTTCGTTGCATTGCTGATGTGATGTTGCATGTTGAGATTACAGTCGAGTGTTATGCCTAACGATTTTGCGGAGTCCACAATAGTAGGTTGAACGTTGAGAGCAGTGAGATGATTGAGCCAGGGCTGAATGATGTGGACTTTGGAGGGAGGTGCTATTAGGAGGAATTCTATTTTTAACACGTTAAGTTTGAGGTGATTCTCTGCTAGCCAGGTCGGAGTGTTCCTAAGCGTTGTGTTGAGTAATTTGATGTCGTCGATGGTGTTTATTTTGAGGTAGAGTTAGGTTTCATCAGCATACATGTGGAATTGAACATTAGATGCTTCTAGTAGTGCTGTAAGAGGTTCCATGACTAGATTAAACTAAGTAGGGGAGAGGGAGGATCCTTGAGGGACACCCAGAGTAACAGGAACTGCAGAGGACATAGTGTTATTAATCTTGAATTTTTGGGTCCTGTTGTGCAGAAAGGAGGTGAACCAGTTGAGAACTGTCCCAGAGATACCCATTCTGAGATTCAGCAGATCAAGTAGATTCTCATGCTTGACCGTGTCAAAGGCTGAGGAGAGATCGAGTAGTATGAGGAGGCAGGAACCATTTTGATCCAGTACTTGAAGTGCATCATCAATGATGTGGGTCATGGCAGATTCAGTGCTGTGGCCTTCTCGGAAGCCTGATTGGTATAGGTTGAAGAGGTGAAAGTGCTCGATGTGTTTAGTCAATTGAAGGTGCACACATTTTTCTATTAGTTTGGCTAGGGTAGGGATATTGGTGATAGGGCGATAGTTGTTAAGATCAGAGGGGTCGGCTGTGAGTTTCTTCAAAATGGGTGAGACCTGCCCCACCTTGAGGGAATCCGGGATGCATCCTTGTTGAAGTGAGCTAATAATGCTTTTGGTCCAAAGGGGGAGAAGTAATGGTATAAAGTCCTGAACGGCATTTGCAGGTAGGTGATTGGAGGGCTTCAGTGTGCTGAAAATCTTGGAAATATCTTCGGAATACATTTCAAAGGATGACCACGAGGCATTGTTTTTTAACACAATGGGCGTTTTATTGTGTGCGCTAGAGTAGAGATTTAGATCAATAAGGAGATCATTCTTGATGTTGTCTGTCTTTAAGTTAAAGAAGGAAGAGAATTCTTCACATGACGGCAGTGCATTAGAGGTGTTTGAAAGAGATTGAGGGACATCTCTGGATTGAGTTTTTATTAACTCGAACAGTTTTTTAGGTCGTTTTTTTTGCTTGATCAAGCTGGAGGCTAAAGAAAGCAGATTTTGAGCGTTTGATTTTTCTGAAGTAAGCTTTTTTTGTTCTTGAGTGTTTTGAGGTGCAAAGCAGATGGGACAGATCTCCAGTTACGTTCTGCCTGTCTCATCGCTCTTCTGTCGTCATTCAGTAATCCGTCAAAACCATGGTTTAGAGATTTTTGAAGAAACATTCTTTAATTGAAGGGAGGCAGCTGCGTTGATAATAGAGGACATCGAATTGAGGTAGTGATCGGTAAGGACCTGAACATCAACAACGCCAATGGGGGGTAAGAGAAGATTGTGGTTGGAGGAGGGTAGAGAGTTGGGGTTGAGTTTCTTCAGATCTCTCTTCCAGACCTTAGGTCTTGTGGATTGAGCAGGAATGAGCTTAATTTTTTCAGTAATGAAGAAAGTGATAATGAAGTGGCCAGTCACAGGGTTGGATTGACTCGAGTTGGATGGAGTCAGCTTTGGAGTTGATAAGATCCAGGATAGAGCCTTTGTCATGGGTGGGGCTGTTGCAGATTTGTGTGAGGTCTAGGTCATTGAGGAAGTTTTTGAGACAATTGACTAAGGAGTCGTTGTGGTCGTTCCAATGAAGATTGAAGTCCCCCAGGAAAATCTGTGTATGTAGACGTCCAGTGTTCGTTGTGACCAGATCCATGAAGTGCTCAGAGAAGGGGAGGTGGTCTCCTGGAGGATGGTAGAGAATATGTAGGGAGCACACAGGGTTAGCTTCGCTGATGATATCAAGACAAAGGTATTCACAGGAGGAGAATAGAGGAGAACTAACTATTGACTGCCAGATTTCTATGGTGAATACACGCAAGTCCACCCCCTGTTTTGCCAACTCTGCCTAGCCTAGTAATATAGTAGTTAGGGGGGAACTAGAATGTCAATGAGTGGTGAGGAGGAGTCTGATAACCAAGTTTCGGTGAGTATGATCAAGTCTAGGTCATGTGCGATGATGAGGTCTGCAACGTTTGAGGCATGTCTGGGGGCCGATCTGCAGTTTAGAAGAGTGCATTTAAGCCGAGGAGTGACGAGGGAGGAAGAGGGGTCTGGAGTGAGAGAGACTTTTTTAAGATTATCAGGCACGATACCTCTATCGTTCTGTTTGGAGGGCCTGTG
The DNA here is from genome assembly GCF_964263255.1 of Lissotriton vulgaris. Classification (NCBI taxonomy): domain Eukaryota; kingdom Metazoa; phylum Chordata; class Amphibia; order Caudata; family Salamandridae; genus Lissotriton; species Lissotriton vulgaris. Next base: position 223,034 of record NW_028245752.1, on the reverse strand, counting down.
GGGATTGAGAGGAATAGTAGGGATGGGAAGATATGTGGGGGCTGCGTGGGTCAGGGGTGAGATATCATAAGAGTGTAGGAGAGATCGTATGTCGTAAGAAGAGAGAGGGTTGACGCTGCGATGATGACGGGTGATAGAGTTGCGTGAGGGGATAGATGTCCAATAAAGAGGGTTCTGTTTGCAGGGAGGAGGGGGATGGGGAGGGGTTTGGAGGGTGAAAAAGTTTTAGGGGGTAAAGGGTTCCTGAGTTGATTAAAAAATAACTCTTTGAAGGAATGGAGATCATCTTTTATTTGAAGAGTAGACATAATCTTATCCAAGGTGAAGATTGGAACATTGGAGGTGTTGGTGTTAGAGTGATAAGAGGGTTGGGATTGGGGGTGCGAGACGCCGCTAAGAGTCCGATCAGATGAAGGTAAAGGTGGGGAAGAGTGGAGAGTGGTGCACATTGGAGGAAAAGGTGTAAGGGAACTGGAAATGGCTAATGGAGGGAGGAGAGGTATGATGGTTGGAATAATATTGGGAAGAGAGAGGTCACAACTTGGAGCCAGCGGTGGAACGACTACTGTGCATGGTGTGTGAGGGGATTCAGTCGGAGGGGAATGGTTTCTGTTTGGAGCAATAGAGGGATCGACAACTGCGCAGGGTTCTTGGGGGGTTTCAGTAGGGGGTGAATGGTCAATGTTAGGAGCCAGAGACGGGACGACCGCTGAATAGGGAGCATGAGCGGAAGTGGTACTCGGTAGAGGGAGGACAAAGGTGTTATGAGATAGGGGGGCGGTGGAGGGGGGAGAGGGACAAGAAGTGAAAAAGGCTGTGGGCATAGTGGGAGGCCTGAGAGATTGTGCAAGAGGAGAGTTAGACGATGAGGTAGAGTAGGTTGGTGGCGTGAGAGGGTTAGGGGAAGAGAGTAGGGGGTGCTGGAAGGTGAGAAGGAGAGATTGAGGGAGGAGTGAGGAGCAGCGATCAAGGATGGCAGGGGGGTAGGGGATGGGAGGGTAGCAAGGAGGGTAGGGGAGGTGGTGGCCGGAGTGTTGGGAGAATGGGTCAGTTGGGTAAGTTGGGAGGATGTAGGAGGATTAGACACAGTCTTTTATAGTGGAGATGTTATCAAATAGATTTAGACTGCGGTCTGTGGATTGAATGAGAATAATTCAGTTGTAGATTGTGAAGGTGGCTGTGGCGTGGAAGAATTGTGATGGAGCAGTGTAGATCATGAGACCGTGTGCTGATTTCTTCGTCGAGGAGATAGAGAATAAGGCTAGGAGAGCTTTCCTCCATTGGGCTCTACGTCTAGTGAAGAGAATGATATCAGTGGTCGTAATACCATTATGTGGTGTGAAGTAAGGGTCAGCAAAAGGCGTTTCTGGGTGAGATTTAAGAAAGTTGTGTTTGTAGCGTTTATCAGATTTTTTTGGTGAGTTTGTGAGGGTAGATGATATTGTATAAGTGAGTGCCTGTATGTTCCATTGTGAGAATAGTGAAACCGGGATAGAGGGGAGAAGACCTGTGTAATAAGGATGCGTAGAAACCGGGGACGGGAGGAGAGGCTTAGATCATAATTAGAATAGTAAAGGAGAGTGATAAGATAAATAGTAAATAGAGGAGAAAGGGTTCCTGGACAAAAATGGACGAATCATAAGTAGGATAACACAGGGCGTAAAAGTAGTCCTAATAGTAAAATAAGCCTAAAACAGGTGAGTCACAGAACAATCCTAATATTATAGATAGTAGACGGTAGACAGTAGGCAGTAGAGTCGCAGAGGGATTGAGGTCAAGGAATAAACAGTCCCTTAAAGAAAGTTTCAGAATTTCAATTGAAATACACAGAACTCTTGTCTCAGGATAAGTGTTAATGTAGATCTGTGGTAGTTGGATAGTAAGCTTGGTAGCTGCAGGGTGCGTGCTATATCCTTAGTGTGGCCTATTCCAATATGGCCGCTTCATAAATAAAAAGTTTACAAAGGAGCAATGCAGTCCTATTTCTTTTACCATGGATTAGGGTTGTTGGTTGTAGTCTTGTTTTTGTTTCCATGGGCTTGTCCTACCTCAGTTACAATGGTTGGTGTTTGGTAAATCTTGGATAAGATCATCTGAGATAAAGGTTGTGGGGGATGTGCCTCTCAAACTCGTTGATGGAGTGTCCAACCATTTTACTCCTCAAAAACGCTGTGTCCTCCATTTTAAAGTGCCATTGCAGATAGAAAAGTATCTAACATGGGTGCGACAGAATCAGAATTAATTATCCGAAATAATATCTTCTGGTGTTCCTTCGAGCAAAAACGTCTTTTAAGAATAGAATGACACTCTTAGTATCAACACGTGGAACCAACTTAACTTCAGGCCATTTAGTATGGTAATCCACCATGACAATGGCAAATCTACAATCTTGTGGCAAATAATTGAACGGACCAGCAATGTCCAATCCTAATTTTTGCCAGGGAAAACTGGGCCACTTGACTGGAATAAGAGGAGCAGGATGACGTTTAAGGGTTTTCTCACTATTGACACTCGGTACATTCTCACAATTCTATCCAGGCCACCAAATGTGGATCTGATAAGGTTTTTCATGGATGACATACCCAAATGTGTCTCATGACTCAAAGATAAAATTGTTTCACGTAAAGAACTGGGAGGAATACATTTTCCATCCCTTTATACCATATTACCTCCCACCACGATCTCTTCAGCAATCTTCCAAAATGGTTGCAATTCTTCTGTAATCTCATTCGTTTGTGGCCAACCCACCAAAGTAAATTCAATAACATCTTGTAACAACCTATCTTCATTCATTCCCTTTATCCACAATTCCTCAGAAATACCACCAAATCTCCCAGGCAACAATTCTGTGATACTGGAAATAATCTCGCCAGAACACACTTCATCTTCAGCTACACAAGGTAGTCTTGACAAACAGTCCGCAACAATATTACATTTCCCAGGAACACATTCAATGCTAAAAGAGTACTCTTGTAACCTTGACATGAATCTTGCTATCCTAGCAGTGGCATTTAATCCTCCACCTGGAGATAAAATATTAATGAAAGGTTTGTGATCTGCCTTGATTATGAACCTTGCACCCAGATGTAATTTCTGAAATGCTCTACACTCCACACACACGCCAACAATTCCTTTTCTATTACCGCATAACGCCTCTCTGTAGTATTCAAAGTTGGGGATGCAAACGCTACATTCCACGCCTCCTTACCAGCAACGTGAGAAAACACATCCTAGCCCATAAAGACTAGCATCAACCGTAAGAACACATGTCTTACCCATACAAAATGGTTTGAGAGATGGAGCGGCAACCATGTCTTTTTTAATATTCTCAAATGCAACCTGCTGCCTTGTACCCCACACAAATGCCACATTCTGCTTGACAATTCCCTCAACGGTTCCATTTTGTCAGCAAAATTCCTTATAAATTTACTGTAGTATTCACGTAGCCCTGAGAATGACAGCAATTTCGCTTTTGAATCAGGTGATGGTGCCTTAAGTATTGCGTCAACTAATGATTTTTTAGGAATCACACCCTTTTTTGACAAGAGGTGCCAAAGGTATTCAACCGAATCGTGATATAACATACATTTATTCTTCTTTAAAGTAAGACCATGATCCTTAAGAATTAGGCATACCGTTAAGATGTTCTGAATGTAACATTCCGTTTGGTGAAAAAATCAATATATCATCTTGGAAGCATTTTAAAAAAGATTCTACACTGTTGAATAGATGGCACATTGATCTTTGAAAAACGGAGGCCGCAGACGCCAGCCCAAATGTCATCCTCCTAAACTGAAATAGACCAAAAGGCGTGATAAAAGCTGTCAAATGTTGAGATTCCTCTGATAACTCCACCTGATAGGCTGATCTGAGATTCAATGTCGAGAATATTGTAGCTCCTCCCAACATGCTAACCACCTCATTTATATTAGGTAGGGGATGACAATCTAGCAAAATGTTAGCTTTCAAAGCACGAAGATCAACACATAGCCTCAAAGAATTATCAGATTTCCGTGCTAAAACAATCAGATAACCCACTCCGATGACTCTACTTCCTCAATAACCCCTTCATGTAATATCTCTTTTAAAAGCTTTCCTAGTTCTTCTCTTACATTCAATGGAACATTCCTTAATTTCTGCCTTACAGGAACAGCATCTTTCTTTAATTTAATCACATGATGAAACCTTCTAACCTTCCCAAAGAATCTGAAAATACCTCTGAAAATTCTTTTGCAATGTCCTCGAAATCATCATTCCAGACTTCCTTACTTTCCACCACCATTACCGGTTCTTTGTTGCGGGGATTGAGCATTATCCCTAGTTTCCACTGATCACGCCATCCCAACACATTCACACCCTTCCTGGCAACATATAAAAGCTGTTCTTCCCTTAATCACATCTGAAGCAGCATATCCTATAAAATCAATTGAAGATCCGTTAAAGCTTTGTGCTAAGATATCCAGAGGATTCAAATCACTCTAGGATAAAGCACTACCATACTTTTCATTGAAGTATGCTTCAGTTATGATGGTCCATGGAGAACCGGAATCCGCCATCAGTTCAAGTGTTTTACTGAGGAAAGTACCTACACATTTAAGGGATTCCAAACTGTCTTCCACTGCACACACATCAATAATAGGAACTGTTAACCCTTTTTCTTCACAAGGATTCTCCCAATTCTCACACTGGACACACCACTACCTCTACTAGGTAAACTTTTTGAGTATCAAAACCCTTCTTCTGATCATCTCTGCACGCCTTGGCAAAATGTCCCACACGTCCACACTGGATACATTCTTTACCTATTGCTGGACAAAATTTAAATGCCACATGGTTGGTACTTCCGCACCTAAAACACACCACATTCTTGTTGGACTGATGTATTGGTTTTGTTGAAACATTTTTTACACAAACTTCATCAATGCACTTACTACCATCACCTTTAGCACTCACATCAATAGTCTTCCTCCACTTGTCACTTTGCTCAAAAAGCTTTAGCTGTAGCGATCGTTTCATGCAGTTTAGGGTTCCCTAAAATCCACAACTGCTCTTGCGTTTTCTTGCTCTTTACATTGACAATGATTTGGTCCCTAATCATTTCATCTGCTAAAGTTCCAAAATTACAAGAAGTTACCAAGCTTCTGAGGGCAGTAAGAAAATCATCAAAATGTTCATACTCCATTTCTGCCCTGGCATAAAATTTATACCTATTGAGTGCTATACTTGTGGTTGATTTAAAACGAGTTTCCATCCGCATTAAAGCTTCAAACGTACCCAACTCACCACTGGCAGAAGGTAAAGTTCTAAACACTGCTTGCCCTTCAGACCCCAAGCAGTGCAATAAAATGTTCTTCTTCCTTTCATTCCCCATTCTCTCCCCATCTATAGCCTTTAGATAAGTTATGAACTCTACTTTCCATCTAGACCATGGAATTGGTGGTTCACCTTTTGACTGGAGAAACTTACTGGGTGGATCAAACTGCATGTCAAATGTATACTAAAGTAACAAAGTTAAAAATATATATATATAGTGATATCACAGAAAAAGAGAAAGAAAGAAAAAATATATATACTTAAAAAATTGCATTATAAGTAAATTGAAATAGTAATCCATCAATATATAAATAACTATAGTCAATTTAAAATATAGTTACAGCCGTGCACATCGGCTAATGATGGTCACAGCAACTTGAATCTATGCTGTAATCTTTCCACAGAGTCGAAATTTAACTGCTTAAGAAAACGTTTTTTTAAAATTGTAACAGGAAGTGTTTTAAAAAGTGAATCCGATGTGAACACGATGTTTGCCAATCCAAAATGGCCGCCGACGTTAATTCGTCATAGAGCACGCTGCGTCAGCGCGATGATGTCCTACGTCGCGTCCTTTCAGTGCATGATCTTGTCGGAGAACCTCTCCGTTATCGTCGTTCTCTCACCGAACTCCAAGTAAGTGCCAACACGGACGTGTAAATGCTTGCAAGATGCAGCGTGTCTTTTAAACAAAGTTCCGTTGCAGTAAGACCAAGCTATAGCACAACGTTACGGGCAAAACACAAGGAATACAGAAATATGAGAAAACATCGGTAGTTTGGCAGAATACTTGCGTGTCTTCCTTTAGATCTTGCAATAATTTCCGTGTGTTTTCTTAATAAAGCCCGATGCAATAGTTTAGATCATCCAAATAAAGACAATGCAAAAATACAAATAATCCTTACCGTTCTCTTGTAGTTCAGAGAAGTCCATATGTAAATCAGATATGCAATAAATCCCAGTTCAAAATAAGATTCTCAAAATGTTAAAGAAAAATATCCAATAAATCCAAAATTGGTACCACTCCTGTGCTCCTGTATGTAGTAGGCACCCGTTGTCCTCGTCGCCAATGTAAAAGTCCAAAGAAAAGAGAGAAATCCTTAGAAAATGGCTCAGTTTATTGTAAGGAAGCACAGTACATCTGTCCAGGCTAAAATGCAGTTCAATAATCCCCCAGCACATTCTGACAGTGATGTCACACAAACTGCAAAGCCAGTGCCACAGATCAAATGAATACACATTCTATTGTAAAAGGGCAATACAATCAAAAGGGAAATGGAAAATAAGATTATAAGATATAACACAGGCGTGGCCCAGCTGCCCGGTGGTGGTGATTTCGGGGGCGCTGAGCCTCCAGCAGGGCCTGCGCGTCCTCCGGGTTGAGGCAGATGGTGACGTAGAAGCCTACCCGGCTCGTGCTCTCCCCTACGGCCAGTTCCACGTTCCGCAGGTCTTCTTGTTCCGGGGCGCTGGCTGACGTCAGCCGGGCACGCCATCTCGAGGTGCAGGTAGTTGCAGTACTGGCCCCACAGCAGGTCCTCTAGCTCCTCGTAGAGCCTGTATCTGAGGCTGGCCGCCAGTCGCTGCTCCCGTAGCGTGGCCCAGCACCAGCTGGAAATGGTGCAGCTCCAGCCGCTCCAGCAGGCGGCACACCAGGGCCTGCAGCGCGGCAGGCTGCAGCCGCAGGTCTCCAGCAGCAGCGGGGTGATGGCCCGGGCCTGGCGGGGGTGGGCAGACCGCGGACGGCCTGCAGCAGCTCGGCAGCGGTGCAGCGCAGGGCCTCCTCGCCCTCCTTGCTGAGCGGCACGGCCTCCCTGAGGCAGCGGAGCACCCGCCGGGAGGCCTCCTCCAGCAGGTGCCGGACGAAGCTGCACGCCCCGGGGGTTGGCGTAGGTGGAGGGGCTGACCAAACGAGCTCAAAAACCTCAGACTTATTTCCAACCTTCCGTTCCTAGCTAAAACATTGAAGTGTGTTCTCCAAAAACTAAACAACCATATGGATAACTTCAACCTCCTCAACACCTTTCAGTCAGGTTTCAGGAAAGGTTGTTGCACGAAACAGCGATGCTCCATATTGCAGATGGCATTCACAGAGCCTTAAATGAAGGTGAAGCCAGCCTCATCCTTATTGACTTAGCAGCATTTGACACAATCAACCACTGAGCTTTACGAGACTCTAACGAGGAGTGCAGGCATTAATGGCACAGTATTAGAATGGTTCACTTTCTTCTTGCAGCACTGTTTGCAACAGATTAAATTCAACTCCTGCCTCTCTGTACCAACATGAGTCAAACTCGGAGTCCTGCAAGGATCGATCAGCTCACCATCCTTCTTCAATATCTTCATGGAACCTCTCAGTTATTCTGAAACAAGCAGGGGTTCAATACAACCTATATGCAGAGGACACAAATCTACTACAAAATCAATCACCAAGTGACGTGCGACACCTCAATGTCACACTAATCTAGATGCAAACCTGGTTCAACACAAACCACTTAAAACTGAACCCAGACAAAACAGAATTAATACGGTTCTCTCCCAAGACTAACCACCAACCAATTGAAGACTGGCTCAAGGAGCTTGATGCTCTAAACTGCTCCCTCGTCCTATCAGACTCAGTAAAGTCACTTGGCATCACCCTGGATAAGAACTTGTCAACAAAGGACCACAACAAGAACTCTGCAAAAAGTGCGCTTTACTCTTTAAAAAAACCTCAAGAAAATTAAACCTCTCATTCCTCAAGATGATCTCAAGACAATCGTACAATCCTTCATCCTTTTTAAACTGGACTATGAGAACGCCATCCTAAAAGGGTCTCCAAAAGCTCACGTGGCCTCACTAAGGTCAGTCCTTAACATGGTAGCTCAACTCATAACTGATGTAAAAAGATTTGAACACATCTCTCCAACCCTCAACGCTCTCAACTGGCTTCCCATAGATGGTGGAAGTATTTACAAACTGGCCTGCATCACTCACAAGGCCCTTCACGCCCAATCCCCCAACTACCTAAACAGCAAGCTAGTAAAAGTAGGAAAATCCAGAACTCTGAGAAGCACCAACTCAATTCTGCTCATCGCTCCGATACTGAAAAAGAAAACAACCAAGTGCCGGTCCTTCTCTAGCAACGTATCCAGGATGTGGAACGTACTCCCTACCGACAGATGCAACCCCTCCTTGTCTTGCTCCAAGAAGGTCAAATGTCAAAAGTAATCCCCTTGGGAACAGTTGAACTGTTTGATCAAACAAACATTCAAACCATATAGTTATACTCACTCTCAAGCATCCACAATTTGAACCAAGGAAACAAATCAGTGCAAAATCAAATATAAAAAGTTGCTTACAATGTAATTACAAGTGTTGTGTATATAGCAACTCTTCAGCATTAAACACACAATACATTATAGCACTAAAATTAAAAATACATTTGTAAAAAAGTGGGACAAAAAACAGCATGGAATAAATAATTCCAAGTCAGGAAACAATACGGTAGTCGACAAATAAACAAACAATGTATAAGCACAGCGCTTTTTCGCAAAAAAAAGTTTTGCTAAATCGTAGAAAAGCTGATTTGTGCCTAGGTCTGATATCCGTGATAGTTCCCAAACAATTAGAGCATCAACGCGTTTCGGTGGGTCCAACGAAAATAGCTCCCCACCTTCAGGAAAGAAAACTTCTTCCCACTTCGTATATAAAATTTCTCGTAAATTCAATTAATCAAATAAATGTAGATGTTGATGGAGGAATCATGTCGTCCCTCTTGACTTAAAATCTGGGGAAGGACCCAAAGTGTAAAGCCAATGATTTATTCTTCCTAAAAAAAATTTTTTAAAAAAACCAAAATGCGCTTCTCGTGCAATGCGATAAACCGGTGATGTTAAAACAGGCATAAACGAGAAGCGAGTGTCAATTGCCGAATCGAAGGGAACAGTATCTCCTCTTATTCTCAGTGTTTTGTACGAAAATCTCTGGAATGAAAATATCGAAGAGAATTCGCTGTAAGTTCGACATGGGGTGGAATACCTCAGTTAGCGTCCAAGAAGGACCTGAAACAACTTCTCCTCAACCTATACTTAACCGACCAAGGTCAACCATCCTAGATATCAAAAACCTAATGGCCCCCCCCCTCACTCTGACTTCCAGGATGGTGATTACCCAATGATGTAAATTACCTGCGTCTCTACACCTCACTGGATACATAAGTATTTTGTCTTTACTTTCATCTTTAGGCACCCTCATGTGCTGCGATGTTATGCAATTTTTCTTTTCCTTTGTGTATGTAAAGTGCTGTGATACCCTAGGCAGTGGTGGCTCGTGAAGTTTGATAGTGGTGGAACTGAACTTGGGCGGCTGGGACAAGAACTTTGGCGGTTTGGGGATTTTTTTGGGGGAGGTTAGTAGCCATATCCCCCTGAGAGAGCACCCAGGCCCTTTTGCTACCATCAGAAAAGAGAATGAGCAGGACAGCACAGATGCCTGTACACAAATAGAGACGACACTGGTGGTAGGGTATGCACACTATCTTCGCAGGGGGAAAAGCAGGCCCCCCCAGTCTCATTTTCTCGTGCGATTCTCCAGTGCCTTCTGTGAGCCCTAGCTTTCCTCCCTACACACAATTCCCTAATAACCTCCGATACTCCTATGCCCCAACCCCTGAGCCTTGTCCTTGAACACAGGGCACCTGAATAGCCTGCATTGGGTTCCATCCCTCGGGAGGATCAGTCCTGGGAGAACCGGACACTGAGCTAAAGGCTTTGTTTACTGGGGCGGGTGGGTCACTTTAACGATATAAGATGTACAGGGGGAGATGGGGTGCTGTGAGGGAAGGATAAGTGCATGGAGCATGAGGCAGGCTGTATGTTGGTAGGGTTGGGGGAACGGGAGGTGTGCACAAGAGGATGTGGCAGTGTTAGGGCACAGGAAGTGCAGAATGGAAGGGGCACAGTCAGCACACGTGAAATGCATGGGACGAGGAAGAGGGGCATCATGAGCAGAGCTGCTTTAACACACCTGCAAAATGAAGAATTGCAAAATGAAGCAAGCAGCCCATGGCGTAGTGATCAGAACAAGCCTGCTATCACAATGGAGTCCATAGAAAAGATTATTTTAAGTGCGACAGATGGGCATGCAGAAGTCACTGAATCCTAGCATGTTAACCCCGCCTGCATTACATTACACAAGATCTCATTTATTTACTTTTTTGGCCCAGGAAGATTAAGTGATTTGTTCAGAATCACAGGCTGCTGGTCCGATACCAAGACTTGAACCTGGTTCCCCAGTTTCAAAGTCTGCTTCTCTGGCCATAATTTCACATCCTCTCCCCGAAATAAAATAAAACTAAATGTATTTTGAAAAACAGGTAGCTCTTCTAACTGGATTTATGGTCAGAAGACACCTAACTTGCCTGACTGCACGCTGATAATCCACATCTATTATGTAAATGTGCTCTGGAGTAGTTAAAAAGACTGGATACTGAACAAAACACACTAAATGTGTCTCAAAGCGGAGACGAGGTACAGAGCTTTAGCTGGAGGTGGGACCCTTGAAATAGATCTATTTTCTCTTTTCTATGGTCTTTTTTTCTCAGACTGGGGCAATCCGCACAGGCAGCACCTCGTGTTGCTCACAAATGGAGTGGGGCAGTCAGGCCTGTGCATCAAAGTGGATGAGTCAGGAAAGGAGGAGCATTCTTTCATGCCACTATAGTGTAAATTGGGAAAACGTGAGGTTGTTTGGGACCCCCTGCTTGTTCCTTTCAAAGGATGCTGAAGTGCAGTGGGGCTAGCTCTGGGAATGTGTACATAGATGTGTGTGTGCCTCGCTGAGGTTCCTGAAGAGCAGTGGGGCTAGCCCTGGGAATGTGTACATAGATGTGTGTGTGCCTCGCTGAGGTTCCTGAAGAGCAGTGGGGCTAGCCCTGGGAATGTGTACATAGATGTGTGTGTGCCTCGCTGAGGTTCCTGAAGAGCAGTGGGGCTAGCCCTGGGAATGTGTACATAGATGTGTGTGTGCCTCGCTGAGGTTCCTGAAGAGCAGTGGGGCTAGCAATGGGTATGTGTACATAGATGTGTGTGTGCCTCACTGAGGTTGCTGAAGTGCAGTGGCGGCCAAGTGAAGTTGTAGGGTAGAAATGGTCCGGTTTTATTCTGGTTCTGCCGAAACTGTTGGGTAAGCCCTTTGTAGTCAAATGTCTGACCCGGCCTCCACATTATATTCCAGAACTGTTCCTAGAGTTTTCATATGCACAACATTGCATTGCTGTCTCTTTGGGGAGGACCTTTGTGACCGCAGCCTCATTGTGCGACCCCCAAGGTAGTCATAAGTACTGGAGGCAGGGTCAGACTGGGACAGAAAACAGACCAGGGCACCAAAATAGGTGTCCCCAATAGCGAATCGGGTAGCTAAACAAGCAATTGCAATAGGTCTCACAAAATGACAATGCCTTTTATGTGTTGTTTTTAAAACAGATAAATAAAATCATTGTCTTTTACGACAAAATCAGGCGCCAACTAGACAACGGCGAAACATCAGCCTTCATCCTCCTGGACCGGTCAGCCGCCTTCGACACGGTCCGCTATTGCACTCTAATGACGCCTCCTAGAATCCGGAATCCAAGAAAAGGCTCTTGACTGGACCACCTCCTTACTCTCCGGCAGAACCCAGAGCGTCCGCCTCCCTCCCTTCCGATCTGAAGCCACCGACACAAACTGTGGCATCCCCAGGGCTCATACCTCAGCCCAACGCTGTTCAATGTCTACATGGCCCCCCTCGCACAAGTGGCCCGCCATCACAACAACATCTCCTCCTACTCGGACGACACCCAGCTCATCCTCTCCCTCACCAAGGACCAGCACACCGCCAAAACCACCCTCCACGAGGGAATGAAGGCAGTTGCAGATTGGATGAGGAGTAGCCGCCTGAAGCTGAACTCGGACAAGATGGAGGTCCTCATCCTCAGACCCACCCCTTCAGCCTGGGACGACTCCTGGTGGCTGACCACACTGGGAACAGCATCAACACCCACCGACCATGCACCCAATCTAGGATTCATCCTCGACTCCTCCCTCTCCATGTCTAAGCAGGTCAACGCAGTCTCCTCCTCCTGCTACAACACCCTCCGCATGCTCCTAAGGATCTACAAGTGGATCATGACCGAAACAAGAAGAACGGTGACACAGGCCCTCGTCAGCAACAGACTGGACTATGGCAACGCACTCTACGCAGGAATCCCAGCCAAACACCTACGACGACTACAATACATCCAAAAGGCCTCCGCCAGACTGATCTTCAATGTCCCCCGCCACAGCCACAAAACCCCCCACGAGAGACCTACACTTGCTCCCCGTTGACACGAGGATCACCTTCAAGCAAAGCACTCCACAACGTCAGGCCAGCCTACCTGAACAGCAGCCTCAGCTTCCACACCCCCACCCGCCAGCTCCGCTCCGCCAGCCTCGCCCTCGCCGCTGTCCCCTGCATCCAACCAACGACCTCCGGCAGCAGATCCTTCTCCTACCTCGCTGCCAAGACCTGGAACACCCTCCCTACCCACATACGGCAGCACAAGACTTACTAGCCTTCAGAAGACTCAAGACCTGGCTCTTCAAGTGAAGTAGTGTGGCTCACTGGTTAGAGGCGGCAGACCCGAGAGCAGAGGACGGCCCGGGACCAGGGTTCGAATCCCGGCGCGGCAGGTTTCTGGACCAGGGTCAGCGGACTCGATAATTCTCTCGCCTTGGTGCCCACTCTGATCAGCGATCACACTCGGCAACTCTGGGCATTAGCTTGCCTCATCTTCACTAATGGCCCCACCAGACCGCCGGGGATGCCTGGTCTCACCCTGGAGATACCCATTAAGGGACCATCTCTCAGGGAAGCCAGGAAGGGTTTCACAGCGGTCGAAGCGCCTTGGGACCCTACGGGTAAGTAGTGCGCTATATAAATGCCTATACATTACATTACATTCAAGCAGTAGCAGCACCCCCCCTCCCCCCCCCCCCTTCCCCCCCCTCCCCTCCCCCTCCCCTCAGCACCTTGGGACCCTCACGGATAAGTAGCGCGCTTTACAAGTACTCTGATTAATTGATTGATATGCCAATATCTTAAACTCTAGCAAATGCGAGACCTACATTAAAAATGTGTGTTATAAAAGCCTTAGAAGAGAGTGTGTCCTGCCTGCAACAGCAGGCAGGACAAAGCTATGAGAAAATAGTGCTTGGCGGCTGCAATTAAAGCCTACTGGACAACAACACACGTAACGCGTAAATGACACAGTGATACTAAGGAGGGACTACTACATTTTTTAACCAATGAACAGCCACAGTTTAGTGGAAAATGACACAAGCCAATTAAAAATTTAGGCGGTTAATGGGCAGAGCTTCAAGTCCCTACCTCAATACAGCATACCTCGCAGAGCAGCGCACGCGCTGCCCAGGCTCGACCTAAAAAGGTTCAACTCAGAACGGAGTCAGAGCAATACAAATTAGGTTACTTAGGCCTAAAAGAGAATGCAGAAAACACCACTGGACACCTGCGGACCAGCTGATCTCCCATCTCGGTTATGAAGAAGGTACAGTTCCAAATACACTTCTATGTAGTATTCTATATTATGACATCATTTAGGGGTGATCAGGGGTCGCAGCTGTCTTTCCCATTGCGACCCCTGGCACTGCCTTTGCAACCCTGGGTCAAGAGGTGGCAAAGTCAGTCCCAGGAACACAGGGGCAGCTTGTTCTTATGGCTGAAAGTTAGGGCTCACCTCTGGTTTTCTACCAATCTTTTATTACAGTAATAGTAAATAATATTATACTATTCACTAGTAGCGTGTAAAAAACTGGAGTACAATTAGCTGGAATGGAACCTTACCTGGCAGCTGTGTAAGTTGAGAGTGCGTTTATGTGACTGCGTGTAAGTGTATGTATGTGTAAGGATATGTGCGTAAGTTAGGGTGAGCGAGAATGGGTGAATGTGACAGTGTGTGTAAGTGTGTGTATGTGTAAGCATATGTGTGTAAGTTAGGGTTAAGCATGGGCGAATTTTGCGGATCTCGCGTTCGCGAATTTTGCGGATTTGCGGATTCGCAATCCGCAAAATCCGCGAATTCCCGCGAATTTGCGGATTTTTTTTTTTTTGTGTTCGCCCGTGTTTCTGCCAGTTCGCGAGGGTTTTTACAATTTCGCAATTTGCGAACTTACCTGTCGGGTCGCAAGTTTTGCGAACTTGTTGTTTCTACGTGTCCAGCCTGTTTGGGACACTCTTCTTCATCACTGCCACTCTCTGTCACCACTGCCACTCTCTGACTACTCATGCCACCCTCTGGCCCACCCATGCCACCCTCTGTTTCATCACCACACCCTCTGGTTGTCCAGTGTACATTATTTTCGGCAAAGCAAAGCACACCTTCCCTGCCTCAAGTGACCTGAATTAATTTGGGGCTGATTAATGTGTCACAGAATATTTTTTTAGCTGGCACCTGCTTCCTTAGTGCGCCCTGATTAGTGATCTTTTGCACTTGCTAAGTGCTTTCATTGTTGCAAAATTAGTTACAACACCTGCCCTGCCCCAACTGACAATAATGAATTAGGGGCTGATTAATGGATTTTAACTTCCAGCCTGGCTCCTGCTTGTCTCCCTTAGCTGTAATTCAGGACCTTTGTGGCATATGTGTAACTATTCTGAGGTTCAGAGCAGGGTCACATAATAGTTTCAACTGGCAACTGAACTCTGGAGGGGCCCCTCAGGAAGCACTACAGGAAATGGCTACTAATGATGAGCCTGAACTTTTGAACCTGGTAAGTAGTTACTTTCAGTTTTGCTAAGATCGTATTTCTGCAATTTTGCACTTATTCGCGGGGCGCGAACTCACGCGAACAGTGCGAGCAGTGCGAGCAAAATCCGCTGCTCGCGGATTTGCGGATTTTGCGGGAGATTCGCGAATCTCGCGGATTGCGAATTTCCCGAAAATCCGCAAAATCCGCGAGCGGAACGGATTTTCCGCCCATGCTTACTTAGGGTGAGTGAGAATGTGTGAATGTGACTGTCAGATTGTGAGTAAGATAAAGTACGAGGGACTACGAGTCAGTGAGAATGAATGAGTGTGAGGGAAGGTTATAAATTGTGAGCATCAATGTGAGTGAAAATGAGTGAGAGTGACAGAGTGAGTGAGAGTGAAAGGGAGCCCAAGTAACTGAACGGGGAAGTATGATTGAGTCAAAGTAAGAGTGAATCGGAGTAAGGGTGAGATTCTATGTGATTCAGAATTATGGAATGATTGCAAGTTAGTGAAAATGAGTACATGTGCTTGAGTGAGAATGAGGCATACTTTGGAGGCTGCTGTTTGCGCTGGCATGGGGATGGTAATTATTGCCCTATGGAGCCACATATGGTAAAATAGTAGTATTGGCAATCCTAAGCACGACCGGAACCTGTGACAAAATACTGGCAGACGGGAGGTCATTTTTTGCATATTTATAAAATACTGGAGGTCATTCTTGGCACAGGGAGGCCCATGGCCCAATGCTGGCACTAGCACACCGGAGGGCATTATTGTCATGATAGAGGACCGCTGTGGCTTATGAGAGGGGGGGCGCCCATGGCCCAATGCTGGCACTAGCACACCGGAGGGCATTATTGTCATGATAGAGGACCGCTGTGGCTTATGAGAGGGGGCGCCCATGGCCCAATGGTGGCACTAGCACACCGGAGGGCATTATTGTCACGATAGAGGACCGCTGTGGCTTATGAGGGAGGCGCCCATGGCCCAATGTTGGCACTAGCACACCGGAGGGCATTATTGTCATGATAGAGGACCGCTGTGGCTTATGAGAGGGGGGGCGCCCATGGCCCAATGCTGGCACTAGCACACCGGAGGGCATTATTGTCATGAGAGAGGACCGCTGTGGCTTATGAGAGGGGGGGGGCGCCCATGGCCCAATGCTGGCACTAGCACACCGGAGGGCATTATTGTCATGATAGAGGACCGCTGTGGCTTATGAGAGGGGGGGGGCGCCCATGGCCCAATGCTGGCACTAGCACACCGGAGGGCATTATTGTCATGATAGAGGACCGCTGTGGCTTATGAGAGGGGGGCGCCCATGGCCCAATGCTGGCACTAGCACACCGAAGGGCATTATTGTCATGATAGAGGACCGCTGTGGCTTATGAGGGGGGGGGGCGCCCATGGCCCAGTGCTGGCACTAGCACACCGGAGGGCATTATTGTCATGATAGAGGACCGCTGTGGCTTATGAGGGGGGGGCGCCCATGGCCCAATGCTGGCACTAGCACACCGGAGGGCATTATTGTCATGATAGAGGACCGCTGTGGCTTATGAGAGGGGGCGCCCATGGCTCAATGCTGGCACTAGCACACCGGAGGGCATTATTGTCATGATAGAGGACCGCTGTGGCTTATGAGGGGGGGCGCCCATGGCCCAATGCTGGCACTAGCACACCGGAGGGCATTATTGTCATGATAGAGGACCGCTGTGGCTTATGAGAGGGGGCGCCCATGGCCCAATGCTGGCACTAGCACACCGGAGGGCATTATTGTCATGATAGAGGACCGCTGTGGCTTATGAGAGGGGGCGCCCATGGCCCAATGCTGGCACTAGCACACCGGAGGGCATTATTGTCATGATAGAGGACCGCTGTGGCTTATGAGAGGGGGCGCCCATGGCCCAATGCTGGCACTAGCACACCGGAGGGCATTATTGTCATGATAGAGGACCGCTGTGGCTTATGAGAGGGGGCGCCCATGGCCCAATGCTGGCACTAGCACACCGGAGGGCATTATTGTCATGATAGAGGACCGCTGTGGCTTATGAGAGGGGGGGGGGCGCCCATGGCCCAATGCTGGCACTAGCACACCGGAGGGCATTATTGTCATGATAGAGGACTGCTGTGGCTTATGAGAGGGGGCGCAACCATGAATAGAAAGCTGAACCTGAGATACTGAGGCCGTTTGACATAAGGGTCACCTATGTTATATGGATGGTATCAATGGAAACATTTTAGCTCTGGGATATTGCATTTAATTTTGGAATACTGGTCACCTAGGTCAAGATACTAGCCCTGGCACGATGAATGTAATGTTGACATATGGGGAGAACCATAGCACATTTTGAAAACAGTGGGTCAGCTTCTAGGTAGTGTCAGGTTTCATTGGCTATCCTCACCATCAGAGGACTTGAATAATTAAGAAATGTTGCTTTAGAGCCTATGACTTTATCACAAATTTACCTTAAAGTTGTTTTTCAAAATGCACTATTTGACTTAATTTTTTTCCAAAATCTTAACACTGGTGGGAATTCCTAACCCTCTTAGAAGTCTGTCTCACTTTCTTCATTCACTTGCGACAATTCAGGGCTAATATGATGCCACAGAACTTTCAAAGATCATGTCAGCACCTTGTTCTAAGTCGCATCTAAAATAGACGTTTACATGTTGTCTGGGTATATTCGTGCAGTTATTATGGAACTTCAGCAATGTCACTTATTGGTCCTGACCTCATGGGAAAATTCAGTTCAAAGCTCATACGTCAATACCTGTGATTACATTAAGGTCAAAGGCCATGAGATGTCACTTCCGCTTTACCATGGCATTTTGGTGAATCGACTTCCGGTTCCATACAATCTCTAGCGAACCCGCATAAAGGCTAAACAGCATTTACGTAGAGAGAATGAAAATTTGACAGATAAGTGTCCTTTGTGGTTGAATTATGGAAAAACAAGTAAAGAAACATTCTAAGAAGAGTGCATTACATTTGCCCTGACCCATCTGTAGAGAAATGTAACAGGAGGAAGAAAAATTGTGACATGGAGGATTATAAATTTGTTTTGCAAAGACGACATTGCAAGCCTCACAGTAAGAAACAGCAGACAGAACAATAATTTGGAGACGTTCCAGACTTCGAGGCACAGATAAACAGATTTCATGGGACTGTACGGCAAGAGCCACAGATCTTGTACTGTTCTCTCAAGTTGAACATTCACCTATAAGACCATCAAGGCCCCTCTTGTTCTGCAGACAGCACTGAGGATAGTGTTCTGGATGTCGGAGTGTAGAACTTCCTGAGTCCATAGGCTAAACTGAACAATTAGTTCAGAGAAGACCTGAAAACAGAACCCTCAAGCTCACTTCTAATGAAACTTTTCTGAGCTTCTCCTGATCAGGTCGCGAATAAAGAATATTGGACATGGTTGACCACTTCACCCGAAGGAACTCAAACTACTACTCTGGGAAGGTACTGTGAATAGCATTTCAGACTTGGCACCCTTCTTGGTGAAACAATACTGAATCCTGCTGTAAGATCATAAGACACATGTGTCTTTGATGAGGAGTAGAATAGGATTCCCTATTGCACACTTCTGAGGCAGCAAACAGCAGGCCAGGCTGCCCCATGAACAAGAGGTAATGGCCCCGTTTGTGATAGGCAGACGAGAAGAAGCCCTACACACTACACACATAACTTCAAAACAAAATCAAACCCGCACAGTGCTTATAGGTTAAAACATCTACTGGAAACAGCAAAATGACACAACTGTGGTTATTCTCTAGTAGCCCAGGGCTATATACCGTTCTGTGCCAATGTAGGAGATGTTTTACAATAGCAATTCAGCCGCATGTGCACGGTTGCCTCATTTTATTTTTTAAAGTATTGCTTCAATTAAACTGAAAGTAATATACTTGCTATCAGAGCGTGACACCAAACTGCAGCAGTGCTCGGTGAAGGGGAACTTAGGCAGATGAGGCAGGGTGCTGTCTACAGAAAATGACTAGGGCTGGAGTGGGGGTGTTAGGAGTAAGCTAAACAGCAGGAGAGCTCTCTCTCTCTCAAGAGAGAGAAAGACAGTGAGATTGATAATCATTGAAGAGCATTGCTGAACATGCGAACTCCCAGAGTGCTAAATCTAAATTGACGAGGAAAAAATACAGCAAAAACATGTTCCTTGAATTCAACAGTGAAAGGACACAACTCATCTAATCAGAACATTGTGAGACTGAAATGCTCCTGGGTGGGACAAGCAAGAAAAGGATAGTCCTGAAATCAAGAGTAGACTACCGAGAGGGACAACAAAGCCATTCAATTATGACTGGGGAGCCAAAACACGCATACTCCAAGTATATGTTTTGTGTAAGAAACAATAGGTCTGCCTGCAGACAGCTAAAGCGGTCTATAACCAACAACGAAAAAAGGAGGCATTTGAACATGGAAAATACATGTTTACATAAAGATGCCACGCAAAAGCATAAGCAGGCTTCCTAGCAAAATCTGACATGAAAATGCAATTAAAAGACAAAAGAGTCTAATAGGCTGTAAAAGATGCGGAGCGTTTAGCTATGTTCACAAAGCATTGCAACCCCGATTGGAACATGGACCATTATATCTACGACTACACATGCAAAGGCGTTGTGCTGGCAGTTTGATACCATTTAAATAACTGAAGTGATACAAAATGCCAGATTTATTAGTCTCTTGTCGGATGGGTCAACTGATCAAGGAATATTGCTACAACTGATTTATGTGTGATGCAAAACCTACAACACATGGGAGACAGTGTAACCATGAAACTCTCCAGAGCACGAGAAGTCAAAGGTGCTTTACTAATTCTTGGCAAAATGTGGGATTATCAGTGGATATACTTGGTTAGACATGCTTTGGTCTGAATAAAGATGGCACAGTTACGAACTTGGCGGCGCTCAGAAGAATGAATAAAGGCGGCTGATAGATGGATTGATTTTTAAGGGCCGTATATTTATTCATCCACTGCTCTGCAGTGGCGCAGTCTGCGCATGGCTCAAGCATTCGGCCAGACCGGCACCTCCCGGGGGTAGCACCCAGGCAGCCTCATACATCTCCACTGCCTGTTCCCAGGTGCTGTGCAAGGACTGCCATGATGGCCTCCAGGTCCTCCTCCGCCCCAGCTCCCTGGAGCTGTAGAATACCGGCTGCTGGCAGGCACGGCCTTGGCGCCCGGTGATGACACCTCCGGGAGCGTTGACCGGCTGGGCCGCCAGGATGGCCAGCAGCTGGGCCTGCCTGGCCTGCATGTCCTCCGGGTTGCTGCGGATGGTGACAAAGAAACTTACCCTACTCGTGCTCTCCCCGAAGCCCAGGTTGTAGCGCCGCAAGTCTTCTTCCAAGGCAGCGGCTGACGTCAGCCTGGCCTGGTAGTTCAGATGGAGGTGGGGATGGTTATAGTAGTGGCCCTGCAGCAGGCCCGCAAGCTCTTGGTGGAGCACGTAGTTCAGGCCGCCCTCGGTGGCCAGCAGGGCCGATGGCCGCAGCACGGCCTGCTGGAGGTGCCGCAGCACCAGCTGGAAATGGCGCAGCTGCAGGGCGCCGGGGGCAGCAGGCCACAGGTCTCCAGCAGCAGCAGGGCCACGGCCTGGGTCTGGCGGGGGCAGGCAGGCTACGGACGGCCTCCAACAGCAGCCGCAGGCCTCCAGCAGCAGCAGGGCCACGGCCTGGGGCTGGCGGGGGCCGCAGGCCTCCAGCAGCAGCAGGGCCACGGCCTGGGGCTGGCTGAGGCAGGCAGCGGACGGCCTGCAGCAGCAGGGCCACGGCCTGGGGCTGGCGGAGGCAGGCAGGCCGCGGGCGGCCTCCAGCAGCAGCAGCAGAAGCCACGGCCTGGGGCTTGCAGGGGCAGGCAGGCCACGGACGGCCTCCAGCAGCAGCAGGGGGGGGGGGGCACTGCCTGGGGCTGGTGGGGGCAGCAGGCCGCAGCAGAAGGCCTCCAGCAGCAGCTGGGCCACGGCCTGGGGCTGGTGCTGGTGGGGGCAGCAGGCCGCAGCCGCAGGCCTCCAGCAGCAGCAGGGCACGGGCTGGCGGGGGCAGGCAGGCCGCGGACGGCCTCCAGCAGCAGCGGGGCCATGGCCTGGGGCTGGCGGGGGCAGGCAGGCCGCGGACCGCCTCCAGCAGCAGCGGGGCCACGGCCTGGGGCTGGCGGGGGCAGGCAGGCCGCGGACGACCTACAGCAGCAGCGGGGCCACGGCCTGGGGCTGGCAGGCCACGGACGACCTCCAGCACTAGCGGAGCCACGGCCTGGGGCTGGCGGGGGCAGTTAGCGGACGACCTCCAGCAGCAGCGGGGCCACGGCCTGGGGCTGGCGGGGGCAGGCAGGCCGCGGATGACCTACAGAAGCAGTGGGGCCACAGCCTGGGGCTGGCAGGGGCAGTTAGCGGACGGCGCAGCGGGGTCACAGACTGGGGCTGGCGGGGGCAGTTAGCGGACGACCTCCAGCAGCAGTGGGGCCACGGCCTGGGGCTGGCGGGGGCAGTTAGCGGATGACCTCCAGCAGCAGTGGGGCCACGGCCTGGGGCTGGCAGGGGCAGGCAGGCCGCGGACGAACTCCAGCAGCAGCGGGGCCACAGCCTGGGGCTGGCGGGGGCAGTTAGCGGACGGCCTCCAGCAGCAGCGGGGCCCTGGCCTGGGGCTGGCGGGGGCAGTTAGCGGACAGCCTCCAGCAGCAGCGGGGCCCCGGGCTGGGGCTGGCGGGGGCAGTTAGCGGACGGCCTCCAGCCGGAGCGGGGCCTTGGCCTGGGGCTGGCGGGGGCAGCAGGCCGCAGCTGCAGGCTACAGTAGCAGCGGGGCCACGGACTGGGGCTGGCGGGGGCAGCAGGCCGCAGGCCTACAGCAGCAGCAGGGCCACTGCCTGGGGCTGGCGGGGGCAGGCAGGCTGCAGACGGCCTCCAGCAGCAGCGGGGCCACGGCCTGGGGCTGGCTGGGGCAGGCAGGCCGCAAACGGCCTACAGCAGCTCTGCGACGCAGGGCCTCCTCGCCCTACTCGTCGAGTGGCAGGTCCTCCCTGAGGTGGAGGAGCATCCACCGGCAGGCCTCCACCAGGAGGTCACGAACGAAGACCTGCACGCCCCAGGGGTCGGTGGTTGTGGA
Organism: Lissotriton vulgaris; assembly: GCF_964263255.1. NCBI lineage: Eukaryota > Metazoa > Chordata > Amphibia > Caudata > Salamandridae > Lissotriton > Lissotriton vulgaris. The sequence goes on along the minus strand of NW_028245752.1, from coordinate 200,835 downwards.
GGGCATCACTCCAGCCATCTCTGGGTCAGCGGTGGGGAGGCCGAGGAGCACGAGCAGGTAGGGTCACCACGGAGGCAGGCAGGAGCAGGGTCAGTCAGCAGAGAGGAAGGCAGGAGCAGGGTCAGTCAGCAGAGAGGCAGGCAGGAGCAGGGTCAGTCAGCAGAGAGGCAGGCAGGAGCAGGGTCAGTCAGCAGAGAGGCAGGCCGTAGCAGGGTCAGTCAGCAGAGAGGCAGGCAGAAGCAGGGTCAGTCAGCCGAGAGGCAGGCAGAAGCAGGGTCAGGCAGAAGCAGGGTCAGGCAGAAGCAGGGTCAGTCAGGAGCAGGGTCAGTCAGGAGCAGGGTCAGTCGGCAGAGAGGCAGGAGCAGGGTCAGTCGGCAGAGAGGCAGGCAGGAGCAGGGTCAGTCAGCAGAGAGGCAGGCAGGAGCAGGGTCAGTCAGCAGAGAGGGAGGCAGGCAGGAGCAGGGTCAGTCAGCAGAGAGGCAGGCAGGAGCAGGGTCAGTCAGCAGAGAGGCAGGCCGTAGCAGGGTCAGTCAGCAGAGAGGCAGGCAGAAGCAGGGTCAGTCAGCCGAGAGGCAGGCAGAAGCAGGGTCAGGCAGAAGCAGGGTCAGGCAGAAGCAGGGTCAGGCAGAAGCAGGGTCAGGCAGGAGCAGGGTCAGTCAGGAGCAGGGTCAGTCGGCAGAGAGGCAGGAGCAGGGTCAGTCGGCAGAGAGGCAGGCAGGAGCAGGGTCAATCAGCAGAGAGGCAGGCAGGAGCAGGGTCAGTCAGCAGAGAGGCAGGCAGGAGCAGGGTCAGTCAGCAGAGAGGCAGGCAGGAGCAGGGTCAGTCAGCAGAGAGGCAGGCAGGAGCAGGGTCAGTCAGCAGAGAGGCAGGCAGGAGCAGGGTCAGTCAGCAGAGAGGCAGGCAGGAGCAGGGTCAGTCGGCAGAGAGGCAGGAGCAGGGCAGGGGGCAGGCAGGCTACGGACGGCCTCCAACAGCAGCCGCAGGCCTCCAGCAGCAGCGGGGCCACGGACTGGGGCTGGCGGGGGCAGCAGGCCACAGGTCTCCAGCAGCAGCAGGGCCACGGCCTGGGTCTGGCGGGGGCAGGCAGGCTACCGACGGCCTCCAACAGCAGCCGCAGGCCTCCAGCAGCAGCAGCAGGGCCACGGCCTGGGTCTGGCGGGGGCAGGCAGGCTACAGACGGCCTCCAACAGCAGCCGCAGGCCTCCAGCAGCAGCAGGGCCACGGCCTGGCGGGGGCCGCAGGCCTCCAGCAGCAGCAGGGCCACGGCCTGGGGCTGGCGGGGGCCGCAGGCCTCCAGCAGCAGCAGGGCCACGGCCTGGGGCTGGCGGGGGCCGCAGGCCTCCAGCAGCAGCAGGGCCACGGCCTGGGGCTGGCTGAGGCAGGCCACGGACGGCCTCCAGCAGCAGCAGCAGAAGCCACGGCCTGGGGCTTGCAGGGGCAGGCAGGCCACGGACGGCCTCCAGCAGCAGCAGCAGAAGCCACGGCCAGGGGCTTGCATGGGCAGGCAGGCCACGGACGGCCTCCAGCAGCAGCGGGGGGGGGGGGAAACTGCCTGGGGCTGGTGGGGGCAGCAGACCGCAGCAGCAGGCCTCCAGCAGCAGCGGGGCCACGGCCTGGGGCTGGTGGGGGCAGCAGGCCGCAGCCGCAGGCCTCCAGCAGCAGGGCACGGGCTGGCGGGGGCAGGCAGGCCGCGGACGGCCTCCAGCAGCAGCGGGGCCAAGGCCTGGGGCTGGCGGGGGCAGGCAGGCTGCGGACGGCCTACAGCAGCAGCGGGGCCACGGCCTGGGGCAGGCGGGGGCAGGCAGGCCGCGGACCGCCTCCAGCAGCAGCGGGCCACGGCCTGGGGCTGGCGGGGGCAGGCAGGCCGCGGACGACCTACAGCAGCAGCGGGGCCACGGCCTGGGGCTGGCGGGGCAGGCAGGCCACGGACGACCTCCAGCACTAGCGGGGCCACGGCCTGGGGCTGGTGGGGGCAGCAGGCCGCAGCCGCAGGCCTCCAGCAGCAGGGCACGGGCTGGCGGGGGCAGGCAGGCCGCGGACGGCCTCCAGCAGCAGCGGGGCCAAGGCCTGGGGCTGGCGGGGGCAGGCAGGCCGCGGACGACCTCCAGCAGCAGCGGGGGCCACGGCCTGGGGCTGGCGGGGGCAGGCAGGCTGCGGACGGCCTACAGCAGCAGCGGGGCAACGGCCTGGGGCAGGCGGGGGCAGGCTGGCCGCGGACGACCTACAGCAGCAGCAGGGCACGGGCTGGCAGGGGCTTGCAGGCCGCGGACCGCCTCCAGCAGCAGCGGGCCACGGCCTGGGGCTGGCGGGGGCAGGCAGGCCGCGGACGACCTACAGCAGCAGCAGGGCCACGGCCTGGGGCTGGCGGGGCAGGCAGGCCACGGACGACCTCCAGCACTAGCAGAGCCACGGCCTGGGGCTGGCGGGGGCAGTTAGCGGACGACCTCCAGCAGCAGCGGGGCCATGGCCTGGGGCTGGCGGGGGCAGGCAGGCCGCGGATGACCTACAGAAGCAGTGGGGCCACAGCCTGGGGCTGGTAGGGGCAGTTAGCGGACGGCGCAGCGGGGTCACAGACTGGGGCTGGCGGGGGCAGTTAGCGGACGACCTCCAGCAGCAGTGGGGCCACGGCCTGGGGCTGGCGGGGGCAGTTAGCGGATGACCTCCAGCAGCAGTGGGGCCACGGCCTGGGGCTGGCAGGGGCAGCAGGCCGCAGCTGCAGGCTACAGTAGCAGCGGGGCCACGGACTGGGGCTGGCGGGGGCAGCAGGCCGCAGCCCTACAGCAGCAGCAGGGCCTCTGTCTGGGGCTGGCGGGGGCAGGCAGGCTGCAGACGGCCTCCAGCAGCAGCGGGGCCACGGCCTGGGGCAGGCAGGCCGCGGACGGCCTACAGCAGCTCTGCGACGCAGGGCCTCCTCGCCCTACTCGTCGAGTGGCGGGTCCTCCCTGAGGTGGAGGAGCATCCACCGGCAGGCCTCCACCAGGAGGTCACGAACGAAGACCCGTACGCCCCAGGGGTCGGTGGTTGTGGAGGGCATCACTCCAGCCATCTCTGGGTCAGCGGTGGGGAGGCCGAGGAGCACGAGCAGGTAGGGTCACCACGGAGGCAGGCAGGAGCAGGGTCAGTCGGCAGAGAGGCAGGCAGGAGCAGGGTCAGTCAGCAGAGAGGCAGGCAGGAGCAGGGTCAGTCGGCAGAGAGGCAGGCAGGAGCAGGGTCAGTCGGCAGAGAGGCAGGAGCAGGGCCGGCACAATACGCAGGCTGAATGACGCAGGGTCAGCTGGGCTCTGGCCGGGCCTTTATAGGCCTGTAGAGCGGCTCTCACAGCTGTGATGGCTTCCTTCTTTTTTTTGTTTACTTTCTTTCCAAGCCTGACTCCACGCTGTAAGAGCGCTCTACATGAGCACCAGTTGCGTCACACCAGCATTCATTCATTCTTCTGGACCTCATGGGGACATGACATCATTTGCAATCCACCCCTTGGTTCGGCCCCAAAGGGCCCAGGGGGGATACCCCGGACAGTAATAAAGATTTAGGGACAGGAGACGCATCACTCAGATTTAATGTTGGGGAATTCGGCAGGGAGGTGGGGGGGGGGGTATTTCATCAGAGGCGCCCTACAAGACAAGAGGTGCTGCTACAGAGGGGGGCCTTGGGTTGTTTTCACAGACCAAGGAAGCTTGGGGGCAGGGGTAACGATTGTGATCATAGACTGGTTCTCAATCGGCACAGGAGGTGGGGAGAGCGTGTGCCAGATGCCGGACAATGAATGGTCAGACAGTGGAGATGGGCAGGCTTCGCCACGGATGCTGTACGGAGGGCGGGCACAGGGTGTGTGATGAGGCAGGCATGGGGAGCGAGCCAGAACGACCTCTTTTGTGTGGGGCTAGGTGGCCCACTTTGCACCATAATGTTTCCGAGTATATCCCGGTTAGAGTGCTTGACGTTGTAGGGGTCTGTCTATGGTGGGGTGAGGAGGAAGGGTGTCGGCCCTCAGACCAAGAAGTAATTGCCGTTTTGGCTTCACCCCATATGGTGGGGGATTCGAGGCCCGGTCTTCATGCTTCTGAGGCCGGTGGTTCCTTCGATCCTGACAGGATGTTATGTGAGGGGGGAGGTGCACGATCGGGTGGTGTTTGGAGTGTGCTGGGGGAGGGCCTTATCAATGCAGCTCAGGTGTGTGGGGTGCTGGGAAATGGCGCCGTTCACAAGAGGAACGGTGTGACTGGGGTTTGGACCAAGGCTGTTTGAGACAATAGCGGTTTAGTATTGAACAGAGTGGGGGCAGAATCCTGGGACAGGTGCCCTCGCACAGGGCGTATTGGAGGGGTTCGCAGCAGCCTCGGGTGGTGCTTGGCTGGTTGTCGCCGCCTCTGGGGTCACCCGCTCAGGGACGTCTCCAATGATGGGGTCCGCGGTCGGGCACTTTGTGAGGCCCGTTTCTGTTGTGTGACTGAGTGACACTTCCCTGGCGCTGAGTGACAGCCTGGTGACAGTGCTCGGCACACAACACAAGTAGGCCGGGGTGGAAGCAGTCAATAGAGCGGACAACAGTCCAGGCCACTCCGGCGGGCCACGCAGTGCTCTCTGACTGCTGTAGAAAGGAAGCGGCCATCATGCTTCAAAGAAGATGATGTATTCCAGGAAAAGGACAGTTTATACAACCACCAACAGTAGGAACCTCCCGGCGCCTGCCAGTACAACAACCGTCGCCGACTCCCCACAACATCCTGGCATGCCACATTGACAACTAAGAGCCTCAGTCTCTAGGTGCTGGCTGGCAACAGTGCCATCCCTGCCCAAAGCGAGCTGCCAGCCTGCACGGCAGCATGCACTGCCTGCGAATACAAAACCGGGCGGTGGGAGAATAGTGAGCTCCTAGGCCCTTCTCCAGCGCGCCTCCACCAATGCCGCAAGCTTGGTGCCAAGCTCCTGGCGGCCTGTGAGGACGCGCCCTGTTGACAAAGGTTCGCGCTTAAGGAAACGCGAAGTGAGACGGACGCGAACCGCACCAAAAATGTAATCAGGCGTCTGCGGGCTGATGAAATACAAAATGATTCACGCCTGAAAATCCACAACAGCATACCTGTAATACAGCGGCTCTCGGTCTTTGATAAATGTTTGTTCTGTAGGCAGTTGAAATATTGAGAAGCAGGTATTGGCTGATCTCGGGGCATCAAATAAGCTTTCTGGTCCTGAGGAGAACCCCATACCCGGAGGGGTTCGAAACGTGTTGACGTTTGTGTCCAATCAAGCTTACAAATCGTTGTCAAAAATTGGGAAATCTTGCAATTTGTGAATTTTCTCTGGTTATCTTTTTTTGTTGTGTACAAATATGAAATATTGAATGTGGGCAGGGTGTGAGTCTGCTGTAATGTGTGTGTAGTGTAACTAGTGGATGATTGAGAAGAATGGTGGATATGGGTGGATTGATTGGGTTTGAAAGAGAGGGTGTTGTGGTTCTAAGGATGTAATAAAAGATGTAATTTGGGGTTTGGTGAGATAAGGTAGCTTGGTGTTTTTCAAAATAAATTAAATGATTAAGTTGTCTTCACCAGATTCATTCATGTGACTTTGAGTAAATGTTGATTTATACGGAAACAGAGGTTTCATGGTGACATTGTTTCAACTCAATGCACCGGTAAAAATGAGAGAATTGTGCATCAGTATTGGCATCTTGTTTCTTGTTTGAATGGGGCTCAGACTTACAGATTGGCGCCTAGACTCTTTTTTGCTTCTTGGTTGTTTCTCATAGTGGCAACACAAAGCTCACAAACAGCAGGTGTTGAGGATTGGTCACCTCAGTGACCAGTATCTTGTTTTCCTCATCACTGATGTTTGACTTCCTCTTCCACGGCTGTCTGAGTTTCCATCAGGACTGGTGTCGGAGGTTGATTGGGTCTCCTGAGTACTGCAGTGTGCTCCCTGCTCAATCGCAGACTCCTCTATGGTCCCCAAAATGGTTTTTGGGGCAATGCATCATTTTTTCTTATATTTTTCCTGCTTGACACAGTTGCGGGGTGTTCGTACTCGCATTACATGATGCATATCCAAATAGCAGTTTCTTCTTTGTATGCAGATGCCTGAGTGGTTATGGGCTCCAGATTATCCGTATTTTTAACAAGGCTTGGTGTGGTCTGCATATCACAATGGTTCTTTGTTTGCAGATGCTGAGGTGGGTATGGGCTCCAGACTGGCTGTATTTTTAACATTGCTTGGTGTGGTTTGCCTATCACAATTGTTCGCAGATGCGGAGGTGACTCACTTTTATTTTTTCTGGGGGGTGGGACATATCTTCACGTTCCTGTATTTTGGGCAGCAACTCACACAAGCCTTATTTGAAAACTGCTACATCAAGACTCCTCTTTCTTGTAATTGGCAAAATATTCTTGGAACGTTTATCAGAGCAGTTGTCATGAGTGTAGTGTGTTTTAATATGAAGACTCTTATTTTTACTGTGCTGTGGTATGCTGCCATCTAGTGGCTTTATCACATCAGTTCAGTGTTTCAGTCGAAATATTTACTGTTCAGTATTTAAGAAGCATTATTGAATATTTTATGTGAATTATAGCTTTACAGTTTAGTCTCATTTCAAGTACAGTTTACAGTATTACAGTATTACAGTTATACATATTATGTTTTTCCTTACATTAGGGAAATGAAGTTCTCTTTACAGCATTTTGATGAAATTTACATCGCCCCTACACAGGGGTGAAACCTTACACAGGGTGAGTGTTCCCTTACAAGAGGGTTGACCCTACGTCAGGGTAAGTTTTGGGAGTAACAAGGGGATTTTTGGGCTTTGAGAAAACACAGAAATGTTACTACCTTTCGATACAGGACCCCGCCCAACATCCCTTGGAAGAAATAACTGTGCTTAATTTCAGAAGGAGCTGACCCAAGCCCCGGATGGTTCCAACCTTGTATCATTTGGTATACCTTATGTGGATTTTGGGGACAGGTGGACTGGTCTTCAACTTCCACGAACAATTTCTTGTCTCCGATTGCTTGATTATGGGTCCCACATGAGGTTACCTTCTTGATGGTGACATGGTTTAATGCACTGCGGAAGTTTGTTTTCCAGGTCGACCAATCTGGCCGCTCACTGCAATTGCCGCGATGTATGGCCCAAGCCTAGCGTCAAGAGAATACGAATGAATTTGTAAACTTCCAATATACATCTTATAATTAGTTTCATCTTTCTAGGTAAGGCTAACGTGGGAATATCGGAAACATTCCCATGTAATGTAGTGAATGAGTCAACCATTTTGGAAATTATAAATAGCATTAAAGTATGAGCCCCAGCAGAAAAGACCCTGCTTTACATACGAGTCACTGTACTTCAAGCAGATACACACATGTGGTCCGGTGCCATTCAAGCCTCCCCACCACAGGTAGTCTTAGTCAACCACACTGTTCGCCAGTCCATACAATAGTGAAACACTGCAAGTACCCTGGGTGGAAACTAGAGGTAAGCAGAATCTATAATATTGATGTAGGAAGGTCTCTTTCAATGGTCACAAGTGTAATACCCTGGATGAAATGCATTCAAGCCCTTGTGCACTTTCATGAACCTGTTCATTTGTAACCAGAGATCGATAAAGTTGTCACTGTAGGGCAAACATGCCAATAAATAAATATATACCACATCCGAATAGAACAGTTTTCACTACGAAACATATGAAGAGGGTTTTCAGAACAGAATAATCCAAACCAACTGTTCTTATTAACCATATGCTTATCATCCTTTTTTAGGTGCTTAATTTGTTTCAAAAGGGATTCGTGAATCAGATGTGTTTTTTAGTAATGCAAATGTAAATGTATGTGTCAAGTAAAGCGCACTGCTGCCCTGAGGAGTCGTGGCGCTGGGGAACCCGTCCTGGCTATCCCTGTGAGATGGTCCCTACTGGGTATCTCCAAGGTGAAACCAGACTCCACAATATTAAGTGATTGTGAAACACAAAAAATAATGATAATTCATTCAAAGACCTGTGTGGCCGTGAAGGAGTATCACCTTATCAAACAGTAGACATTGAATGTTTTTAGAAACAGTGTATATCTATTCAGAAAGCGTCTGCCAGCTGGAAGGAAAGTCAATTCAACAGGAACGCAGCCCGTGTTGGCACCCTTACGTTTTTTGTAAGTATGCTCTGACTTAATTTGACTAATCAATTGATTCACACACTGGGAAGCAGAGCTAATTTTCTTTGATGGTTCATGATGAGGTGATAGATGTTATTCCTTATTTACCTCCCAATTAAAACTGCAACCCCTAAGCCAAGAATCCCCGTACAATACAGACCCCATTACTAGTTGTGTATACCGGAGAGCAAGGATTATCCATGCTAATTTAGCATGAATAGTCCCACTCGAGACTTTCACCATCACAGATAAAAATATGGAAGCCGGCTGCGGACTACTCATATGGATTATGCAACCCGAGTCTCGAGCCTACCACAGTTGCTTCAGAGCCCTTCTGTTCTAGTGATATGTGCATTGCACCATTCACCAAATCTCAATTACCCAATGTAACGTAAGAAAAATACCGTGACCTGTACCGCTGTTGAGTAGATTCGAGCAGCAGATCCTCTCCATCTTCACCCCCTTTCATTAAATTCAACCTTTTCCCTGAAAGAGGAGTTGGCAGGAAATATTTGGAAAGAGGAAAAGGGATCACGATATGTTGTCCTTTGGAAAACTATGACGAGCGAAATTGGTGAATGTGAGGTGAGAGGCAGATCTCGCCACACTATTCTACAAAAACCTTAAAAGCTTCCAAATTGTTTTGTTTTTTTGGGATAGATTGGAATTTGTATACTGTACAATTTACATAAAAACCTTGATATAACAATTTCCCTTATCTAGCGTAATTCATACTGAACAGTGGGATTCAGCTGTATATCTTGATTCAGCCCACGAAGCCCTGCCTGGATAAATCCTGAATCTTGCAGTACCTTGAAAAGCTCACAGTCCTGACCCGTAATATCCTTCCTGGCGAGATGCTTCCAGGGAATGCAGAAGATGGTCTTCTCTGGCTTCTTCCAGCACAGTCCATAGCTGTTGTTATTTATCTGCCTAATCAGCCAAGGGCCAAAGTGTTCCTTCTGGAGCACTCTGTGGAAGAAAACACATCCCCAAAATGATTCATTCCTCAGACACCTGTCAAAATAACAAACCAGTCACCCAGAGATCTTGTTGTATGTTAAGAGTGGATGGCCTATTTTACCAAGAACCACAATAACACCCCGGGCATAAGAATTCCACCTTTCTAGAGTCAGCTTAAAAATCCCCAGTGAGACGCGCCGATCTACCTAAACGCACCTTTTTTGTCCAAGAACATTGATGATTGTGCTTGTAACGTCAATTCTGAAGCCTCTTTCAACTCGCTGGACAGAGATAACCACACTGTCATCCGGTTAAACTCAGAGGAATTAAAACAGAACAGAGCCTTTAAGCTAGCCCTTCAAGGTATCTTCTTGCCTTTGGGCACTTGTGTCTGCCCGACCTTATCCTAGCAATCTAGGCCTTCGCCTGCCCTCAAATTCTAGATTGATATCGAAAGAAATGGGGTTACCAAATCTCCAAGGGGTAGCATGGAACCAAGCGGACAGGCCAAACTTCGGAGGACATGTGAAGCACTCACGCAGCACCCACAGACGACACACCAGGCACACCACAAAAGAGGCAGGACACCAGCTTGAGTTGGAAAATTAGTAAGTAGTTTAGTATATCTCCAACCTGCAAGGCAAACATGCATCAACAGAGGTATCACAACAAGATGCCAACTGGCACCAGAGCCAAGTGCATCAGGGGGATTATTTACAAGGGGGACAATGGGAAAGGGGTTCAGTCCGTAAGTCCATGGCTGAAATAAAGGTGATTAAATTTGTCATTAAACCTGGGGTCACTATGGCGGGGCCAACTCAGGCTCTCATCCTTAGCCGTAGGCTGTTACCGCAAAGTCCAGCATTAGCATATGTACACCTCATGCAGTATAACTCCAGCCCGACCCCGGTAAAGGAAAACTTCCTGGCATCACAGCAAATCCCAACAGACAGGAACATCTGTAATAAATCAGCAATGCTTGCTCATTAACATGGGAGATAACCAGGGGCCTGGAATGACACGTCCGGCCAGGGGCAGGACACCTGCAGTAAAAGGGCACAGCAACATTAAATATCGGTCTCATCACCTTAGGCCAGGGAGATGACCATCTCATCAGGGCAGTAGGCACCTTGTATGCAATTGAACCTTAGGCATACACATTACGCTGTGACATTAGGCATTTAACCATAAACATATCAACACTGGCGCATGATTCCTGAGCAATACCCTGGGCATCCCGCACATTGCACACCTCACCAGTGCGCACATTAGGCTCACTTAGGCAGGTAAATAACATCTGCGGGGGCCCACAACCTTATTTGTATAACAGCCTGGAATCAGCGTAGGATCACCTAGCAGGCGTGAAACATCCATATACATTGGCCTCAGTAGCGGCAGTAACTGGTCACAACCAATCAAACATTTCCTATAACCTGGTCACTGTGCAGGAATAAACATTTCATTCGGGCAACCCTAAATATCTCTTCAGGCGACTAACACATGGGGGGTGCCTACCATTAACAGGGGCATTAACACTGGGCCATAAGCCCACTAGGTGCGAAATTCAGCCAAAGCACTGCCGTACGCCACACTAACCCAAACACCAGAGCCTACTCTAGCTAGCGTTCATCTGCACGCCCAGGCAGGGTTTAACTAATGTCTTGGCCCAGTTCAGAGGCCTCGCAATCCAGCAGGTACTTCTCTCCGGGGGCCCTGGTGTATAATTAGGGCCCACAAGCTCAAGTACAATGTCTCCCAGGGGGGCTGGGGGGGAGGCCTGCTCTTCCTTAAGGCAGATTCCCAGAAGACGGGGAGGGGCGAGCACAGACCCGGTGCCCTGACACCCCCCCAACCCACTGCAAGCAGCCCCACTTGGTAAAAGTTAAAAAAATGCAATAAAAATAAATAAACATTTTTTTTAAAAAAAGAATTCCACCTTTCTAGAGTCAGCTTAAAAATCCCCAGTGAGACGCGCCCATCTACCTGAACGCACCTTTTTTTTGTCCAAGAACTTTGATTGTGCTTCTAACGTCAATTCTGAAGCCTCTTTCACTGGCTGGACAGAGATAACCACACTGTCATCCGGTTAAACTCATAGGGGGATTAAAACTGAACTGAGCCTTTTCAAGCTAGCCCTTCGAAGTATCTTTCTGCATTTGGGCACTTGTGTCTGCCCGACCTTATCCTACCAATCGAGGCCTTCGCCTGCCCTCAAATTCTAGATTGATATGAAATGGTCCCGCCTTCATACCTAATCAACACAGCTTGATTGTATTAACATACGGTGACTTACCTTTTTAAATCTTTTATATGACGACACCTTAAATACACATAATTTGCGTCAAAACCTCGACATATTTCTCAGTCTGCAGATCTGATACCACTCAGCAAGAAGATCTAATAGATGAGCGGACAGTGTTTACCCACCTACTTCTCAGAAAACAGAACAGCCACTGAAATCCTCTTCCCATGTGCTTCGCTCTTCGATTCACTTGTTTGCACATGAATATCACTAAAGCACTACACCGTCACTTAATCACGTTTACAGCACTTTTAATAGTCATGAAATCTATGATAAAAAAAAATTCCTTCTCCATCAAATCAGAGAGTGGCCTGACAGCGGGACGCCTTTATTGTATGGCATCAATAAATACCCATGGGCAAAGCTAACAGCATTGACGGAGGTATAGTGTTGCATCTAAAACTGGGATTAGGCAGAGAAAGCATAAAGTGAAGGAAAAAAGACGAGAGCGAGCTTGAAAACGGGCCACAATTATTGGTACTTTGGTAAACATGGCTGTTCTTGGTCTGCTGAGCTTATTAGTGGGATGTTCAGTGTCTTGGCGAGCACTCGCATGTCACACGCAGCCATTGTTCCAACTTGAATCCGTCACTTTAGTTGAAACAGAATCTGCAAAAATGAAGCGGACAATATTAATTCCTGGTGTACAGCTTATTCTTTCCAAATCTTCATTTTTAGTCAATGAAGCAATAACTGCATTGTCCTCTTTTTAAGCAGGGGGGGGGGGGGGGGGGTCAGTTTTTCATGTCTAGACTTATTTTATTGTATTTATCTTAAATACATACAGAGTGAAAACCCTACCAAAAAACCATTGACAAAGCCAATATGTCTGTCTGGCTGTGTTGGTGGAAGTTGTTAGGAATAGTAGGGTGACTGATTATTGTCCCTTGCAGCCACATAATTAATAATCCATAAAGAAGCAACATCCTGGGTGAAAACAAACAAACTCTTTAGGGGACTCTTTGAAGCTCTCGTGGCGTGTTTTGTTGGTGCAGACAATCTGCTGACTGCCCAGACAAGTGCTGGCTGAGTAATTGCAGACAGTGGTCAGAGCGGCCAACCGGTCAGCCGGTCGGTGCATGTTTACTGAAACCGGCAGAGCCATGTGATAACTTACTTTCCCAGGCCACCCGGCACCTTGATTTCACTGGCCCGATTGATGTTTTATATTATATCTGTCAGATGTCATGCTAGGCGAACAGTAATTCTTCCTCTCAAGCTCACTAAATTGCACTAATGCAAGCTCCAGCACCTCTGGACAGCCAGACATACTGTCCCAAGTTAGAAGGGGAGAACTGCGACTGGTCGTCTGCACCTTGTTCTCTTGAAGTGATTGCTGCTGACACGCCGCCATCCTGACTAGCCTGGCTGCATCACGGTGCGTTTAAGGTAAACTATGATGTCAGTGCTTTAGTTCCTCTGTATATTTCACATTTTCCTTAATCTTGCATTCCTTAAGATTATTAGCAACTACCAGTTTGTGCTTTTCTAATATTGTTCACGTAATTTTGTATGCTTGTATAGGGAGTGCAATTTTAACTATTCACCTCCAGCTGCTTTATAACGAGCCACAATCATTAGCTTTTAGATTTGAAGATGAAGGCAGTGAAAATTCCTCCTAGTGCTTGCCGGTGGGTTAAAAAATAGGGTTCGCCATACATGACATCCAATCTTGGCCTATTTACAGAGTGCACAAACAGTCATATATTCCAGTTTCAACTGTGATTCTGTGTGAAGGAGAGGCATAGTTGTCAAAATATTGACATGGCAACAGTGAAAGGAAACTTCAGTGCTTATCGGTGAGCGGGTCTGTTGTGTGTTTTCGGCAGTGGAGTGAAAGAGTTGCGAGGAAGTGCATTCAAGAGTGAGTGAAAAGAAGGCACGAAGAGGAAAGTGGCAAGAGGCACGAAGAGGAAAGTGGCAAGGTGCAAAATATGCAGATGTGGAGAAAAAGTATGCAAAGATCACACGAGTTATGGATTGGGGTGAATATGGCACCTCTCCAGCTGTCCAGGACTGTGTTTTCCATTAAGCAGTTTTTGAAGAGTGGCTAGAGAAGATTGGCCCAAACTACTGAAACATCTTTGAAAATCCTTACAAGTATGTCGTTCTGGCCAGGGGCTTCCCCAGCTCTGAAAGAGGCTATGGTGTGCTTCATTAATTTCGTAGTAAATGTGGCATCTGGCCACAATGATGTACTTTGGCTTAAACTAGTACCCTTCAGAAGTTCTTTACAAAAATCTCTAGGTGGCCTACTGTTTTATCGGGGTTGTAAAGGTTATGGATGTAATGGTTTCATCAGTGGCGGCTGGTGACATTTGAAAGTGCTGGGGCGTAAAACAATTGTGGTAGTTCACTGTGGCGAGCGAGCATGGTGAGTGAGCCTGAACCACCTATCCGCGGTTCGGGGGGGGCGGGGATTTTTCTTTTCCCTCCCAAACAATTTAGAAAAATTAGTGGGCAAATGGTGCATTTTCAAGCAAATTTGAAAAAACAGGAAGGTGTCAAACACTGAGGTCTGATGACAAGGCACTAGAGCCAGACAGCAGGCAAAGCTCTGCAAACAGTATGTGTCCTTGACCAAACCAACTTACACAGGCAGCTCGAACATGTCACCCACTCTGCAGCGCAATACTATCACTGCTAGAGAGACTCGGCATTTTGGTTTTTAGCTGGGGTCTATGGCACATCCCAGCTATTACATGTATCCCTTCTTACACACATTTATTGATTCACACCCTCTCCTATATCCAATTACCTTTGTTCCTAACTACACCTCACAACTGATCCTTTTTTCCATACCTGTGCCTGGTGCCATTTTCTTCTCTTTTTGGTATCACAAAAGCAATCCATTTCTCTACATTCCCACAATAATCTGTATTTAAACTAAATTATCAGTTAAAAACAGACACGCTTTCATAATTACATAATCACAATTCATATACGCAGAAACGTGTTAGAGTTCATCAAATTTTTGTATAAACCACTTTGACACCCTTATTACAAGGAAAAAAGTATAATTATAAGGTTGCTTCTCGTCAAGCAATGGTCTGTACACCATTCTTTTCACGAATATTAAGCGTCCTTACTAATAGGGAAAAGACACTTCGATCTCAGCTGTTTTTTTTTTTTTACTACAAGTCAGGTTTGTTTTGTTAACAGCACAGGCATTACCAAGATATTGGACATCAAAAGTACAGCTCATAGAATGAGAAGCCCCTAATAATTATGGCACTGTCAAGCTGTAATCTTTTAAGTACGAGCAACATGTACCTCATTTTTCCTAATCTCGACATCATGAAATCCTCACTTTTTGAAAAGGCGGAGGTGGTAGCAAATTACTTCGGAAAAAGGTAAACGTAACTCAAATGTCTGGGGTAAAGAAAGGGAATTCACTTCTCTTTCCATCCACATTTCAACTGCAAGGCGAAAATCAATCTGGAAAGAAACGCACTTACATGCAGAATACCCTAAACGGCAGAACTCTAAACTACCAGACAGAGGGTGAGTGATAATGAGGGGTTGAGGGTGGGTGAGGGTGAGTGAGGGTGAGTGTGAGTGAGTGTGAGTGAGGGTGAGTGAGGGTGAGAGTGAGTGAAGGTGGGTGAGGGTGAGGGGTTGAGGGTGATTGAGGGTGAGGCGTTGAGGGTGAGTGAGGGTGAGGGGTTGAGGGTGAGTGAAGGTGAGGGTGAGGGGTTGAGGGTGAGTGAGGGTGAGTGAGGGTGAGGGGTTGAGGGTGAGTGAGGATGAGTGAGAGTGAGGGTGAGTGAGGGGTTGAGGGTGAGGGGTTGAGGGTGAGTGAAAAATTCCACCAAGACCCCAAACCCCCAAGGACGCCACGAGCTGCTTTATGTTTAAAGAGAAAAAAGTGGAAGTATTTCGGGAATCCGAGCTGCTGCTGGCGCATCCTTGGACTGTGTGGTCCGGGGAGGAGGGAAGGGCCAGAGGGACTTGATGGGAGTGGTGGGGGGGAGGGGGAGGGTATAGAGAGGGAGAGGAGGAGAGACAGGACAGGGGCAAGCAGCAGAGACACGGCGACACGGCGGGAGAGGAAAAAAATAGACTTGAAACTTGTTTAAATCAATAACCCCCTTTGCACGATTTCTAGTTTTGCACAACATTCTAAACATCTGTAAGGGCCTGGTCGGACCCGCCCTAAAAAACACATGATCTATGAACACATTTTGGGTGGGACTACACCACCGTAAAGAGTATTAGCTCGGTAATCCTTGCAAGTAAAATACTTAACTTTTTTGTTTAACCTGTGCAGAAAACCAGCTGCTCATCGCGTGATTTTGTGCCCTCTGGGGCAAGAACCGCTTATTATTTGCTGTGCTTTTTTTTTGTTTGCTCAAACTTGCGGATCTTCTGAAGAACATGGTAAGTGTTCCTTGAATGCACAGACCTTTTACCAAACGTTTTTAAAGAGCTGCCACACACACAAAAACATGTTTTTATAACAATAATGTAGGTGTGGTCGAGTGGGATCCAGCAATGCACACGCTATCAGGAAGCATATGTCAATACAGCAGTTTTAAAAACACGCCAGAATCTGACCACACAACACTGTAATACAATACCGAACATACATTGAGTTGTCATCCCCGATTCACCGAAAACAGTATTTTGGATACAAGTCCACTGACGTATAACGTCAAACAGAATCAGCAGCAGTATTTGCAGTGAGCTGCGCTCTCTGCCTTGCTATCTCTCATTCTGGGGGGAGATTGCAAAATCTATCAGAGACGATGCAAGTTATTTGTTCAAACGCTGCTATTCTGTGTTCCTTCAGCCATTCAGCGGGGGTGAGGTGGACTGCCGTGCCCCTGTGGCGTTAAGTGCATATTAGCTGCAGCAAACGAACTCGCCAGCAATCTATCTGATCATTAAATACATTTTAAAACTGCCAATGACGCTTATCTTGGTAGAACGAAATCCACAATTCATGGCAGTTTGGTCCAAACCTCTCTCCGGTACTTTTATAACGATGGTCAGTCCTACAAAATAAGGAATGTGTCACATGGTTCCGAAGTAGCATGCTATTCACCGAAAAGCGCTTCACCGCCACGTCAGCGCTATCAAAATAAATACAAATACATGCGGACGAGCAGCAACTTCAACATCTATAATGATCAGGAAGGCCGGCATTTTTAGATGTTGCCTCCTTGACCAAGTATCGACCTTAGAAGGATGAAATGCGTTGGTTTGTTGCGCGAGTCCTGCGGATTAAACACAGATCTCAACGGAAGATGCATTACTCACTCAGCGACATTAACTCCACTGGCATAAAATAAACAAGAAAGGGTGGAGGGGGCAGGGGAGGAGGGGTCCGGGGAGGAGGGAAGGGCCAGAGGGACTTGATGGGAGTGGTGGGGAGGAGGGGGAGGGTATAGAGAGAGAGAGGAGGAGAGACAGGACAGGGGGAAGCAGCAGAGACACGGCGGGTACACCACCGTAAAGAGTATTAGCTCGGTAATCCTTGCAAGTAAAATACTTAACTTTTTTGTTTAACCTGTGCAGAAAACCAGCTGCTCATCGCGTGATTTTGTGCCCTCTGTGGCAAGAACCGCTTATTATTTGCTGTGAATCATGAAATATAATTTCAGGGGCACGTACTTACTCAAGGTAGAATAATTGCCTCCACGGAGAAACGGTATAGACGGAGGGTCAGTAGTGATCAGGAAGAAAACGTCCTAGGAACATAAAAAGGGGTCGAACGTCTAAGACACATACAATAACTTAATGGAGGCGGCATAAACAAAGGCTGCAGAGTTACGGGTGGGCAAGGACTCCAACTTACTTAGAAAACAAGACGGACGGACGGAAGACAGGGGAGGGGGGAGGAGAAATGCGACACGGAGGGAAGGGGAGGGGGCGGAGCGGGGGCGGAGAGGGGAGAGAGAGAGTAGGCAAGGGTAAACAAACACGGACGTGCGAAAACAAGACGGACGGACGGAAGACAGGGGAGGGGGGAGGAGAAATGCGACACGGAGGGAAGGGGAGGGGGCGGAGCGGGGGCGGAGAGGGGAGAGAGAGAGTAGGCAAGGGTAAACAAACACGGACGTGCACGCGCCCGTGACTTTTAAGGTCAATGCGCATGCGCATAAGCTTAATGCGCATGCGCATTGACCTTAAAAGTCACGGGCACTGCAAGGAATCGCCACGATTCCTTGCAGTTAGATAAAGAGTGGATGAGCCCCTATAGTCTCGCTTGCTCGATGCGCATGCGCATCGACAGGCGAGACCTAAAAAAACGGATGTAAAATCGAGTGACATACTCTTCCGTGCTCTTATAACCACGCTGATCCCACTTGGTCAGAATATTGTATTGGTATGTATACCACCAGAAGTGGAGTGTAGATAAGAATAAATGAGGGACGATTGTGTATGTAATAGGGCTGATCTAGCGAAACAGTCTGTAAGGCCAAACAGAGGGCGTTCCAAAACAGTAGGTGATGCAATCTCCCACCATACTTCCACCCCGGACCGTGCTTTGGAATGGATACGTTTTCTTTGTTACAGCCCCGGTGAGAATGCGTAAGAGACGGGGGACATATTTCCAGTGAAGCAGGATTCCCTAAAGAACACCACAAACATGGCAAGAAGTATTTATTCAAGCAACAAACTCCCAAAAAGAGAAATACATTCGTCACACGTTCTCTGACTTTGTGGAAATTGAAAAGGTGCACATTACTTACTCAGAATACGAGAATAACCGGATGAGCGTTAATATCTTTGGCAAGAGACAGAGAAGAGACGGAGGGAGACCGAAGTTTTCAACACGTTCTTCTTACCGTAAACCGTTGCCAAGCAGAACATGTTTCCCTACGAGCAGGCAGCAAACGAGGCCGGCGTGGAGTCTTGAGCAGGCAGCAGGCGAGGCCGGGAGAGAAGTCTCGAGCAGGGAAGTCTGGAGCAGGAGGCGGAGGCAGGTCAGGCAGTAGGCAAGGAGGACAGCCGCGTCAATATCCGGATCCGGTCAAGGGCCACTCGCTCCGAAAACGCAAAGGAGCTAAAGCAGGAAAGCCCGAAAAACAAGCATTTGCAATGCAATAGGTCTCACATTGATTAACTTTGAGCTATTGGCATTGTGAGAGAGCGCAACCTGACCTAAAATGTAGAAGTGCATCACACTTAAGTGTAGTAAGCACAAGTCATGAAGAGAAATGCCATGAGTGCTGATAGTACCTACATCTATATTCTGAAATGTGTAGTTAATGTAGAGATTTAAGTAGAAGTGGAACTAATACAGAAATGTGTGAAACTACATGATTTTATTAGACGTGATTATTCCCGAATCCATGTTGTGTAGCTGCTAAAATATAAGATGGCATACAGTTAAACGTAGAACGAGGTAGGCCTCAGGGCCAGAGCTAGAAGGGAGGGGGAAGGTGGTTCAATTTCACAACATGGATTGCACTAAATGTTTAGTATTAACGAATAGGCCATGATTTATAGATGTGTTTACCTAATAGTAGAATATGAGTACTAACATGCTATTAATTAAAACGAAGTTGAATGCTATAGTCACTATGAGAAATGTTGTAGGGCTGGAATATTTTCACGTTGATTTACACATACTAGTCTGGGCTGGGGAATGTTGCAACGCTGTTGGAAGTCTATGAGAATTGGGATTTGGCTGCAAATGTCTGTCTGTAAGAGAAAAGGGGGTATTCAATTAGAAATAAAATGAATAGAAGTTTGTTCAAGAGACGGACCAGACATGGAGGAGGGTTCCGGAATGTTTAAGGGGTATCAGCGGGCCGGAGAAGAGTCTGAGAAGCAAGGTCGACGCTAACCACAAGGCCTCATCATGGAAAAAGCCAGAAGCTACACCACGTGAGGGGCGTCTCACGAGGGGCGTCCTAAATGTTGTTGTATTTTTGTATTAGGGACAGCACCCCTGGGTGGAGTTAGAGCAGAAGCCTGAGGACCCTTAAGAGAGCGGATGGGTAGGCAGAGAGGGGTCATGATTGGAGAACTATAGGTTTTCACCAAGAGACTGAGAGTGGGTGACTTCCCTTGGGGGTCATTCACTGCTGACACCTTTTTGTTAGGTAGGGACCTGGTTAAGTAGGGATACCATCTAGATCAGGGTAGGGACAGCCTAACCTGTATTTTCCCTCCGGCTGTAAATGTCTGAGAGACCTCAATACGTGTCTATGCTAATAGCCCTATTATTTTTAGAACTGGTTCTTGTAGTTTCCGTTGCTCGTCTGAGGGCTTTCAGAGAGCACATGTATGTAGTTGGGCCCGTGTATCTTGTGAATCTCATCTTGAGATGCTTGTACCTGCAACTTATCTTGACTTTATAATAAATCCTTGAAAGCTAGAAGTTGTTTGTGATCCTTTGAAGCGGAGTCCTTTATTGGGTGAACTAACTTGGTAAGAGATGCACTTTCTTCCCTCAATGACAGGCAATAAAGGTTCAGTCGACCAGATCGGGGTTTTAGGTCAATAGTGATAAGATATCGATCAAAATCTCGCCCTTCCAGTTGGTAGCTATAGAGGATGGTTGCCTTCTTGAGGAAGGTGATCTAGGCCAGGTTAGATTACCCCAAGGCCCCTAGAGATCGATGATCGGAAGAACCGCCCGCCGAAGAAGGACCGGATGACGTGAGACAGGAAAGCAGCAGTATCGGTCGAGAGTGAGTATAAAGGGTCATGCGTGTTAAGATTGCGGTGTTTTGTATTGTATCTATGTTGTAAATGTCTGGCGGAGTTGAATGCTTGTAGAGTGACTGTGGAACAGGTTGTGAGCGCGCACAACCGGTGGAAATCTTAAGTTCAAGGAGAGCTTAAGTGGTTCGGGTGTGCCGGACACCCAGAGTAATTGTCAACTAGTGTGAAGGGGGGTCACGAGGTACCACTGATCACCCGAAGGACCGAGATAGGGGGAACGTAAGAGTGAGTGCGTGAGTAACGGACGCTGGTCGGAAGTTACTGTGTGTGTAAAGAACCTATCAGAGAGACGATAGACATCTCGTCAGTTGTGTTGACAATTACAGATAGACTGTGGACGTACAGTCGAGGGAAGTGACCGCTTGGTCGGAAGTAGTCATTTTTCGGAGTATGAATGGGACGCATGCATGACCGCGAAGAGAGCTGAGAAAGGAGGGGTGCTGCTGCGAAGCGGAGACTAGTGACGTCAGAAAGTGCCGCGCTGGGATTGGCCGGCCGGTGAAAGACCGCGCTGCGATAGGCCAGCTAGCAAAGCCGCGCTAGGATTGGTGGATTGTCATCAGGAAGTAAACAGAGTATTCAAGCTGGAAATTTTACGCATAATTATGAAGTGTTTTAAATGGTTAAGAGCGCTGTTTAAAAGAGAGAGGCGGGGATCGTATGAAGGGGAAGAAGCCCCGCCGGAGGGTACACCAGCCCGTTATATGGGGACAAATGTTGGGCTGCATACGATTCTATGGATCACAGAGTGGAGTAAGATGACAGACGGAAATGAGGAACTTACGTTCCCGAAGTACGGGACGTTCAGATTAGAGGTGCTACACAGATTAAAAGCAATTATGACCTCAACGAGACCCTTGCCTAGACCAACCCAGTTTGAAGCCCTTAATGCATGGATTAGGGCAGCGCATGAAAAGAACATGAACAGACGGCAAGAAAGAGTGAAACGTTCGGTAAGGGCAGTACAGGATGCCAAGTGGGATGCGGATGCTAAAAGATGGAGGGTGCATAACATGGAAGTAAATAAATTGTATCCAGTGTTAGAGATGCCCGGGAACAAAAGCCCCCTAGAAGAAGATGACGAGAGCGAGACAGAGGACAGCCTGATAAACAGATTATTGACAGACAGGCCACCCCCGTATAACAGAGCAGGGGGAGATGATGAGAATAGTGAGAAGGGGGGGGGGCAATGCAGGAGAGCATAGGCCGCTTCCCAGTCCTGATTGGGATCCCGCTGCAAAAAAAGAACTGTCCCAGCCTAGCCAGGTGCAACAGGTGGTCGGGAGGTTTGTGGTGCAAAGGCCGCCAGAGACGGAGTGTGCCACATCCTACGCATTACCTGATGCACTACAGGTACCCGTTACTATAGGTCCTATAGTATCGATATATGACCCAGAGAGAGCTAGAG
The DNA here is from genome assembly GCF_964263255.1 of Lissotriton vulgaris. Taxonomy (NCBI): domain Eukaryota; kingdom Metazoa; phylum Chordata; class Amphibia; order Caudata; family Salamandridae; genus Lissotriton; species Lissotriton vulgaris. The sequence goes on along the minus strand of NW_028245752.1, from coordinate 179,344 downwards.
GGGAAGAACGGGTACGGAGGGACAGAGAAAGAGCAGAGATGGCAAGGAGGAATGATACGATCAACTCCCCAAGCCAGTTGCCGATACCAAGAGAGTGGAGCACCCCAGTACACACAACAGGAGATCCGGGGGGCCATAGATGGCCAGAGGATATGAGGGGATCAGGACGGAAATCCTTTCAGGAGCTAAACGAGTACATGAAGAAGTGGGATGAGGCAGTAGAGGCTCACAAGAACATCATAACTGCGGAAGCTGAAAGGGAAAGGCAGGACAGCAGAGCCCGGACTCACTGCGGGGCTGAAGAGAGCAGTCCGGAGTGGGACGGGAGGGAGAAGGACAGTAGGAGAGGCACCCATTGGGCCCGGAGTGAAGGTAGATCAGACCTGGAAAACGGGGGCCCAGAGAACGGGGGGGGTGTCTCGCCCAATACATAGTGAAGAAGACAGGAGGGCTCGGGAGTACAGAGACAGCTTTAAGTGTATCCACTGTGTACCCGGCAACAGAGAACAGAGTGGGAGATGCGAGAGACCGCACCATAGTCCCTGTGATAACGGACATGAGCGCAGCCCAGGGAATATGGGAAACCAGGAAGGATCGTATCAGATACTGAGTGATACGAGGCCAAGAGAGAATGGAGACCGAAGGGAGAATAGCAGAGAGTCCTACTGTGAAAAGAGAGGAGAGAAGGGACAAAGTAAGATAGGGGGTAACAGGCCCGTGTTCCATCACCTTCCAAGATCGGATGGCCGAGCATGGGACCTGGAGAGATGGGAACAAGAGAGAGCACTCCCCAACTCTCCCGAACCCAAACGTAGGGCCCGGAGTTGGGATGGGAGAGAAACCTGTGAACCTCCCTCGAAGGAGGTATTGCGAGCAGAAATAAAAGCCAAAAGACTCGATGTCTCCAGCTTAAAGTCGGATCTGGATGACATGGTAGACGGTACCCTGCCCTTAGAAAGAATGGACATGTATGAGCAGGATGAAATTCTGTTCATGGCAAAGGACGTAACTCGAAAGGCGAGGACAATCCATGAGAAATTGGTAGAACTAGCAGGCAAATATATGGTGGACCTGTCAAGAACCAAAGCATTACAGGGCAACCACAGACTACATTACACAGACCGAGATCTAGATGAGAGGAGAACCATCGGATTGAAAACACACATAAGGGAGCTGATCACTGGAATAAGGACATGGAGGGCCCTAGATAAGTGGGAAGAGAGGTGGTCCAAGAGAGGGACCGTCAGGAGAAGCACACTTAGGATGACACCAGGAGGACAGCAGGGAGTAGAGGCATACCCTTTGAGGGAAGTCGCAAATGGGACCTATGTCCACGTCCCTTGGAGTAGGGGGGATTTAGCTGCTTTTACCACCTCTTTCCCCAAACTGCGGGAAAACCCAGTGGAGTGGTATAAGCAAGTTGAGAGATTCGTAAAAATCTCAAAGGTCCTATGGATAGATTTGAACACGCTGTTTGACATAGTAGTGCCAGGAGATTTGTGGACCGCATGCAAGGTTAGCGCTGAGTGGCCCACCATAGAGCCCGAGAGAGATGCTAAGACTAATGGGCCGTCCGAGAGTGTGATGGCAAAGTTCGAGAGAGTGATGACTTGGCTGAAAGATAAAGTGCCAATGCAGGACATAGATTGGGTAAAAATTGACCGAACAAGACAGGAACCCAAAGAGACAGTTCACGAATACTATGAGAGATTGCTGAAGGCGTTTAAACAGTATAGCGGTCTGGATGTAATGGATCCAAAGGACATAGGGCAATTTGTGTCCAAGTTCGTCTTGGGCCTGAGACCGGATATTAGTTTAATGATACAGCAACACTTGATTTGTTGGCAAAATAAACCCCTAGACGAAATACTGAGGTATGCCAGGTACTGCTGTGATGAGATAGACTCCAAGGCTAAGAAACTAAAGGAGAAACTGATGGTGGTACAGATGCAGGCAGCTGGGAAGGGGGGACAGCAGCAACAGCAACCAGGAACCGGTACTGGAGGAAAGAAACAGTACAGTCAGAACAAGGGCAATGAGGAGAACTCCACCTTTAGACCCAAACAACTAGGTGCCACCAGTGTAACGAGGTGGGGCATTGGAAACGCGAGTGTCCCTATAATGTTGAGATAGGAGACCAAGAGGTAGGAGAGGAAGTGACCCAGAGTGCGCCTGCAAGAGGGGTAACGCAATACCAGGGAAAGGTGCTCAAAGGGGGGGGCCCACCTCCCCGAGCTCAGTTCCCGCAGCCACCCAGAGTAGGGACTATGGGTAAGACCTATAGACAGATGCCACTGTTTGTCGGGGGAGAGGAATGCTATTATGTGGACCCACTAACTGGACAGAGGGTAGAAAGGGATGACTGCACCCTCGGGGCAGCTCTGGAGGTAGATCAGAGGGGACCCTATGTTGAGGCCGAAGTGGCAGGGTTCCCCACGACATTTTTAGTGGACACAGGAGCCACTCGATCCACGATCAGGTCAGCCGCAGTGCCAGGCCTGCCCATGTCTGGAGAGACCATACAAGTGGTGGGGGTCGCTAACAGGAGAATGACCAGTCCTCTGACTGAACCCGTGCAGGTGAAAATAGGGAAGTACAGTGATGAGCATCAGTTTGTGGTTTGCGATTCTAGTCCTGTATGTCTGCTAGGAAGAGACCTTTTGTGCAAGTTAAATTGCACCATATACTGCACACCACAGGGCGTGGAGGTATTGACTAATGACGATGATGCTGACTTTAAAGTCGCAAATTCCAGAATATGTGTGGAATTGTATCCCACTCTGACAGTAGATGAGCTCCCCTGGGATCTGAGAGAGACAGTTGCTCCAGAAGTGTGGGATTTCACGGGGGAAGAGATTGGGTTGGTGAAAGGGGTGGACCCAGTGAAAATTGTAGTGAAACCGCATGCTGAGTTTCCAAGAACACCTCAATATAAATTGACTCCAGAAACGATTGCAGGCATCAAACCCGTGATCGAATCCATGATTAAGCAGGGAATACTGAAGGAAATCGTGGGTAGTCCATGTAACTCCCCGATTATGGGTTTGCAGAAACCGAATGGGAAATTCCGGATAGTGCAGGACCTCAGAAAGATTAATAACATAGTCGTTTCGTGTTGTCTAGTGGTACCGAATCCATCAGTGATACTGTTTCAGATACCGTTCCAAGCAGAATGGTTCACGGTAATTGATCTTTGTCAGGCTTTTTTCTCGATCCCTCTGGACGAGGAAAGCCATTTTCTTTTCGCATTTAAGCTGGAAGGTCGCGTCCTAACATGGTGTCGTATTCCTCAGGGGTATACAGAGAGCCCATCGATCTTCAACCAGCTTCTAAAGAAAAATCTTGAAAGTCTAGTGCTGCCCCAGAGGTCAGTTCTGGTCCAGTACATAGACGACCTCCTTGTGGCGTCAGAAACAGAGGAAGCTTGCAGGGAAGACTCTATTGCTTTGTTAAATCACCTAGCTGAGAATGGGCATAAGGTGTCCCCGGGAAAATTGCAGTACTGCTTGACAGAGGTGCAGTACTTGGGACACAGAATTGAGAAAGGGAAACGGAAAGTGTCACCAGATAGGATAGAGGCCATCATGAAGATGAATGCGCCTAAAACACAGAGAGAAGTCAGGATGTTCCTAGGAATGGTGGGATATTGCCGACAGTGGATTGCAAACTTTTCACTGAAAGCAAAGCCCTTGCAAAAACTGACGCACAAGGAGGTGAGTGATCCGGTACCATGGGACAAAGACTGTTTGATGGCGTTCCTGCAGCTGAGAGAGGACTTGTGTCGTGCTCCGGCTCTGGGAATGCCAGATTACGATAAACCATTCTTGCTCTACTGTTGCGAGAGAGAGGGATGCGCGCTGTCTGTGTTAGTCCAAATTCATGGGAATGCCCGTAGACCAGTCGCTTATTTCTCGGCTACTTTAGACCCAGTAGCCGCAGCGTTGCCCGGATGTCTCAAATCCGTTGCCGCAACAGGTGTCAGCATTGAGAGGTGTGAAAATATAGTCATGGGGCACCCGTTAGAGGTGCATGTGCCCCACTCTGTTGAATTGTTGATGACCAGGACCAAAACACAGCATCTGACGAACAGCAGACTCACGCGCTATGAGCAAGTCATTCTTGCTGCAGAGAACGTGACCCTCAGGAGATGCTCTGTTTTAAATCCTGCTACTTTGATGCCACTTCCAAACGATATTGAGGATGATGATGAATGTACAGACCATGACTGCCTCGATGTGACTGAACTATGCACCAAACCAAGACCCGACATCGTAGATGAGCCACTGACGGACCCAGATGAAATTTTCTTTGTCGATGGCTCATGTGTAAGAGACGAAGTTGGGCAGTTAAGAGCAGCTTACGCTGTTTGTACAATTACTGGAGTTGTGGAAGCTGGATGCCTGGAAGGAGTACACTCCGCTCAGGTAGCCGAGATTATTGCCCTGACACGTGCCTGCCTGGCAAGCAATCAAATCCGAGTCACCATATACACTGACAGTCAATATGGTTACGGGGTAGTTCATGATTACGGGCAGTTGTGGTCTCAAAGAGGTTTCATGACCTCTTCAGGCTCTCCCATTCGCAATGGAGAATTTGTGCGCCTGTTGTTAGAGGCATTGCAATGTCCAGCAGGTATCGCAGTTGTGAAATGCACCGCACATACCAGAAATATGGACTTCGTGTCACAAGGCAATAGATATGCCGACGAAGTCGCACGGTATTGCGCGGAAACAGGGTACTCTTTCACCGAGGTGGAAGTGGGTGGAATAAATGTAAGGACTGAATTAGCCATGATATTAGTAACTGTTGATACTTGGGACGAACTAAAAGACATGCAAGAAAATGCTCCTGATTGTGAAAAAGAAACATGGCAAAAGGCAGGATGTGTGATGGGTGAGGCCCATTTCTGGGTCTCAGCAGATGGCAGAGCAGTGTTGCCCAATGAGATGGTGAGCCCAATGGCCAGACACATACATGGTCCTGTCCACTTAGGAAGAGATGCTATGCTGAGAGTGTTTAGACAGACCTGGTACAACCCTAAGTTCAGAGTAGCAGCCGAAGCAGTGTGCCAGCGTTGTGTGACGTGTCAGCAGTTGAATGTAGGGAAAAAGACACCAGTTGCACTGAGCCACATTGGGAGGTCAGGAGGTCCATTCAATCGAATGCAGATAGATTTCATTGAAATGCCAAGGTGCAGCCGCCTCCGTTATATCCTGGTGGTTGTTTGCGTTTTCTCCAGATGGGTTGAGGCATATCCTACACGTAGGTGCGACACCCTCACAGTAGCCAAGTTACTGCTTAGGGAGCTTATCCCGCGCTTCGGGGTGCCGGCCTCTTTGGAATCAGATAGGGGAACGCATTTCAACAGCTCGCTTGTGAAAATGATTTGTGCAGCTTTGAACATAGATCAGAAACTACATTGCAGTTATCGACCAGAGGCTTCAGGAATTGTGGAGCAAATAAATGGCACCATCAAGGCCAGAATTGCAAAGGTGTGTTCATCAACATCCTTGAGTTGGCCTGATGCGTTGCCATTGGTCCTTATGAGCCTCCGTAGTACCCCGGATAGGAGAACTGGTTTGTCTCCTCATGAGGTATTGATGGGAAGAGCAATGAGGTTACCTTCTGTCCCAACTGCTGCATTGATTAGCATCACAGATGATATGATCCTGGACTATTGTAAGGGGCTGTCTGACGCCATTCATTCTGTGTCCCTTCAGGTGCAGGCTGCCGAGGTACCATCGTGCCAGGACCCGTGTCATGACTTGCTTCCTGGGGACTGGGTCCTGGTGAAAAAACACGTGAGAAGAAGCTGCTTGGATGTTCGTTGGCGTGGGCCCTTCCAGATCGTCCTGATCACGAACACGGCAGTGAAGGTGGGAGGCCTGCCCAATTGGATCCACGCGTCGCACACGCGGAGGGTTCCAGCACCTCTGGAAGACACAGCTCCTCTCTCGGATAGACGTCCAGCTGCGGACCGAGAAGCCATAGAGGGGGCCAGCCAAGCTGTAGAGGTGCCAGCGGAAGCAAGGAACGAGTCTGACCAAGCTGAGGACGGTCAGTACAGCAGCGAAACAGACGACGCTACTGAAGGAGAAAGTAGCTGGGAGTACGAGTCAGACACTGACAGGTCTGACAGAGAGCGTGAACAGACAAGAAGGAGAAGGAGTAGAAGGGTACGTGGAGAAGCGGATTGGCCGCAGAGAAGAAGCTCTAGTCTGAGGTCAATTCCAGAGAGAACCCTTCCTCCGATATCAGAGGATTCAGACCCGGAAGAAGGTGCTCAGGGCGCTGAAGCACCGGCCTTGAGGAGGTCAAGAAGAGTGCGGGTACCTAGCAGAAGATACTCCACCCCTGAGTGGACATATCTGGCGACAGATGGCTTCGAAACCGGTGACGGGGAGGATCCGAGCGGTGGTGGTGTCCAGTTCTGAGCCCATCGTCACAGTGGAAATACGACTGTTAGTACCCGGAGTCGAACAAGAAGGGTCACTGACATTTATGGTTCCCCGACCTCCCCGCCTCAGCAAGTTAAAGCACATGTTTCTCACAGAATTGCAATTCCCCGATTTTGGTACAAAGATATCAGCCCAAGAAGAGCACAATCTTCGTATGGAGATATTGAACTTTGCTGTCGAAGCTGCAGGCGATCGCCTGATAGTGGATGCTTAAAAGACTTTGTAAATAAGCGAGAAGAAAAGAAGATTACCTAGCGCCCAGGAAGCAGAGAATCTTAGGGACCTTCCCTTGAGTTACTGGAGAAGGGCTAGGGTTGTCTGTATTGAACTATAAAGAACTTTTGCGAAGAGGGTTGTCAGCTTCCAGTTGTGTGGTTCTAAGGACAATAAGGAGTAAAAGAGACTGTAAAGGAACGAAAAAGAAAGAACTTTGTACAAAGATACGAGAGAGCCATACGGTCTGACGAAATGGAGGCCGGCACCCAGAACCGCAGAGCGAAATGTATAATAGGTACACTAATAGTAGGAGTGATAATATTAATAGCTTTAGTAGTAACAGTCTCTTATGTAAAGGGACGTGAGGAAGAGGCAAGGGTAACGGATGTGAAATCTGCAGAGGCGCTTACACCCACCATTGCTGGTGAGAAAGGGGAAAACACACAAGAAAAAGCGTTATTAGCTGCAGAAGCCCGCAGGTTACACGTAGATGAGTCCCAAGGTGACTTTAGGTCAAACGCTTATGCTAAACTATTATATGAATACGTGGATGCCATGGAGGTTAAGGACTGTTACGTCTGCATGCAGTTGCCGGCGTCTGTAGATGAAGGCATTCGATATCATCACCTCCCGCTGACATATGGCATTACATGTAGCTTATTGCTTAGTATATTTTATGGGAGAGATAGTTTTGAATACTATTTCTCCAATTACGATGCAGTGTTACCAGAAGTCCCAAATTATAAACAAATGAATAAATGGGACTACTGGAAGAGTGAAGATAGGTTGGCAAAGTTTTTCATTCCTTGGATTACCTTAGATACTTCACATGCCCGCAGAAATAACCTGACATGCAAGGTGTCAGAAGTCGAGAAAAAGTTCATAGGGCAGGTGGATGATCGAAATAGGAGACAAAAGATTTTGAAAAAATCAGGACAATGGAAAACAGATTGGACCGAGGAAGAGAAGGCACACAAGAGAAAGGGTAGTAGTGGTCCAATAGCTTTAGATAGAACGCAGAGGGGAAAGTTATGTCTTCATAGAGCCAAAACGTATTATGAGAATGTATACGTGGGAGAAGTTAGCTGTGAACATGCTTTCAATTTAGAGTACTATACTAAGGACTTCCTGAAGGGAATGCAAGCGATTCCAAATGTATATTTTGTATGTGGGAGAAATGCCTACGTGAGACTACCTGACAATTGGTATGGATCATGTTATTTGGCAATTATCTTCCCTAAAATATATCATGCCCAAGACTTAGAGATCATTGAGGGCAAGACATCATCGAGGGGAAGGAGAGATGTAGGAGGTGTAGAAATGGTTGGAGACGTCTTTGGAGCTGTGTTCCCTCTTTTGGGATTAATCCTTAATGATGTTAAAATTAGACGACTGGCAACAGTCGTAGACAGGTTGTCTGCCAGCACTGCTCAGTCCTTAATGCTGGTAGAAGGAGAGATGCAATCGATAAGGGCTATGGTTCTCCAGAACCGTCTTGCATTAGACGTCCTATTAGCAAAAGAGGGCGGAGTCTGTAAGGCTTTGAAGGTCCAGGAATGTTGTACTTACATTCCAGACAATTCGAAGCCCCTTGAGAAAGTTATTAGGAACATAACTGATATTCACAAGGAGATCGAAGACCTGAGCAGAGAAAATGTCTGGGAAAAGGTGGGCCATGGAATAAGTGAAGCTGGAGGTTGGCTCACCACCTTAGGCAAAAGCTTTGTGTGGAAAATACTAAAACCTATCATCATAATATTGATCTGTGGGATCGTGTTGTGGGGATTGGTGAGGGTATTCAAATGGTACAGAGCAAGAAGGTCAGAGAGGGCTCAGAGAAAACAGCTGCAGAGATTGGCTGCCATACAAGATAGTCAGTACCGGAGTCTGAGGGCTCTGGAGACACAGAAACGAGTTATGCTAGCAATCACTGCAGTTTAAATGTTAATGATGACCCCGAGAGGTCATCAAAGGGGGGAACTGAGAGAGCGCAACCTGACCTAAAATGTAGAAGTGCATCACACTTAAGTGTAGTAAGCACAAGTCATGAAGAGAAATGCCATGAGTGCTGATAGTACCTACATCTATATTCTGAAATGTGTAGTTAATGTAGAGATTTAAGTAGAAGTGGAACTAATACAGAAATGTGTGAAACTACATGATTTTATTAGACGTGATTATTCCCGAATCCATGTTGTGTAGCTGCTAAAATATAAGATGGCATACAGTTAAACGTAGAACGAGGTAGGCCTCAGGGCCAGAGCTAGAAGGGAGGGGGAAGGTGGTTCAATTTCACAACATGGATTGCACTAAATGTTTAGTATTAACGAATAGGCCATGATTTATAGATGTGTTTACCTAATAGTAGAATATGAGTACTAACATGCTATTAATTAAAACGAAGTTGAATGCTATAGTCACTATGAGAAATGTTGTAGGGCTGGAATATTTTCACGTTGATTTACACATACTAGTCTGGGCTGGGGAATGTTGCAACGCTGTTGGAAGTCTATGAGAATTGGGATTTGGCTGCAAATGTCTGTCTGTAAGAGAAAAGGGGGTATTCAATTAGAAATAAAATGAAGAGAAGTTTGTTCAAGAGACGGACCAGACATGGAGGAGGGTTCCGGAATGTTTAAGGGGTATCAGCGGGCCGGAGAAGAGTCTGAGAAGCAAGGTCAACGCTAACCACAAGGCCTCATCATGGAAAAAGCCAGAAGCTACGCCACGTGAGGGGCGTCTCACGAGGGGCGTCCTAAATGTTGTTGTATTTTTGTATTAGGGACAGCACCCCTGGGTGGAGTTAGAGCAGAAGCCTGAGGACCCTTAAGAGAGCGGATGGGTAGGCAGAGAGGGGTCATGATTGGAGAACTATAGGTTTTCACCAAGAGACTGAGAGTGGGTGACTTCCCTTGGGGGTCATTCACTGCTGACACCTTTTTGTTAGGTAGGGACCTGGTTAAGTAGGGATACCATCTAGATCAGGGTAGGGACAGCCTAACCTGTATTTTCCCTCCGGCTGTAAATGTCTGAGAGACCTCAATACGTGTCTATGCTAATAGCCCTATTATTTTTAGAACTGGTTCTTGTAGTTTCCGTTGCTCGTCTGAGGGCTTTCAGAGAGCACATGTATGTAGTTGGGCCCGTGTATCTTGTGAATCTCATCTTGAGATGCTTGTACCTGCAACTTATCTTGACTTTATAATAAATCCTTGAAAGCTAGAAGTTGTTTGTGATCCTTTGAAGCGGAGTCCTTTATTGGGTGAACTAACTTGGTAAGAGATGCACTTTCTTCCCTCAATGACAGGCAATAAAGGTTCAGTCGACCAGATCGGGGTTTTAGATCAATAGTGATAAGATATCGATCAAAATCTCGCCCTTCCAATTGCTTTGAGGCCACACAAATAGGTCCTTATTTCTTACTAACCCTCAAAGAGATTTATGGTGTGACCAACTGTCTACAAAAGGGAAAACACCACTGAATAGAAGAAAACAAAGCTCAAAGTAAAACAAGCATTTACAATGCAATAGTCTCGTCTTTGTTAAAGTTAGAGCTATTGGCATTGCTCATTACATTATGTTTGTTTTTTAAAACATATAAATAAATGGCATTGTCATTTACAATGCCAATAGCTTCATCTCTCGCAAATGCGAGGCCTTTTGCATTTGCACCCACAGAGCCACACACACACACACACACACACACACGCAGACAGAGGGGCACACACACACACACAGCCACACACACACACTGAGCTACACACACAGAGAGCCACACTCAAAGCCACAGAGACACACACACACCCTCACCCCTGGGAGTCTCCTTATTTACAAATGGGTTATTTGAGGCCCCCACCAACTCCCAGAGCTCACCTGTTGCTTCCCTCAGTGTAGGTCAGCCACACGCCCATCTCTGCCCAGTAACGCCCCAGGGAACAGAGGCAAGAAAAAAAGTAAGTTCTAACTTCCAGTGGCTCGACAACCTTTAAAGTGGATCACGTAATATTAGTGCTTTATATAGGGAAGTACTGTCTGGTACGCAGCACGTGCACTACTTTAATTAGAAAGGAAGAATATCTTATCAGCGTTGAAGAAATACTTTTAATGGGGGAGTACCTACTTGCCTCTGATAAGCTCCTCCCTTCATCTAACTACTCTGGGATGCCTGGTGGCCTGCCAATGCATTGTGATTGCTGGCTTCGCAAGAAGAGCTAAGACCGTAAGTCTATTGATGGTTTTACATTTATGCAGGCGAGTGTATCCCCTAGCAAGCAGGCCATAGATGAGCAAGGAATTGCCTGATAAGTAGTTGCGCCTCTGGCCTGTTCCCCAAATTCATTCCAAGCTGGTGAAATTTGGAGTCCGGATGACTTCCTTAGTTGCCAATGTTGCCAATGAAATAGCGATTTACCGAGCACTCAAAATCTTTCCGTTCAGCTCACTGCGCTTACCTGGGATTCTTTCTTTTCCATTTTTTTGTGTGCACATTTATACAGCGCGAACTCGACCTGAAGGCAGTGCTTTAAATGGGTCGGTACTCACTGGTACTGAGTACCACCACTTTTTAGGTCTCGGCTAGTTTATGCTGCGCTTGCGCAGTCTCGTTGGCGAGATTTTATGTCTTCTAGTACGGAGGTAAACGAGCCAGCTCTTCTCCGTTGGCTGGATTCCTAAACGGCGGCCAGCCATTGGAGAAGAGCTTTGCCTGTCACTCTAAGCCCCATCCGTTTCGGATTGAGGGGCGTGTTTTTTGCTGTCCTTTCTCTCCATGACTTCTTCAGTCACTCATCAAAAAACACGCCCTGAGTATGAAAAGGACGGGCTTACAGACTCCTGCGTGAGCCTACCCAATGCTTGTTCTCCTAGGACCTGGTAGTCTGGCCAGACAGGTTTGTAAACCTAGAAAGATTGTTGCCTTCTGTTTGTGTTTACTATGTAAAAGAAGCTGAAAAGAACTTCAGAGTTTCAATTGTTTTATAGACTTAATTAAAATACGTATTGTGAATCAGTAAAAGCATAACAAACATTTTTCACGTCAACCCAGCTGAGCCACTTTGACCAGCACATTTTCTCAGTAATAACCCAATATGCTTCCTTACAAGAAAAAAAAATATTGCATTAACCAAACTACAAAGGACTTTGCATGTGTTTTGCTGAAAAGCGTGGAGCCTAATGTTGCACGTTGTTGTATCAGAGTCAGCGCTCTAGTTCTCTGTGAGAGCAAGCTGCATACGACACACTGTAAGCATGCGTGAGCTTTGTCGTCATCACGTAGTGTGGAACATTTGCCGGTACCTCTGTTACAGGAAGTCATAGAAGCCAGAGCATGACATTCACAGCCTGCTGACCCCGGCGTATCCCACCTGCCTCTCAGCACCGGCACTTGAACCAACACCGACATGAAGATCCTCAGAGCTGCTGCCCTGATCCTGACACCGGGCTTCCCGCGCTCTGGACAGGTACCGTCACGTCAACACATCTCGGTGGTACAGAGTCAGCACAGGTCGAGAATTAGGAGTTTACCTTTAGCAATAATGGCACACAGAGGTTTTGCTGCTCACCAGAGAGCCCGCTCAGGAAAACGCTCAGACACTAGAAGCTGTCCCTACTTGAGTATCTGCAGGCCAGAGGTCTAAGCCACATTTCTCAGCAGTAGCAAGAACCTTATGTTAATGTCTGCAGCAGATACAACGACTGGACATTGTTAGGTAGCTAGAAATCACAATAGCTGTCCCGGATCTTAACCCCACGCGCTACGTTTGGAGGGGTCGAGCAACATATTTTCGAGCAAATCCTCCCTGTCTGAAGTGATCGTTGCCAGAGATGGAAAGATTACTCGGGAGGAGGGAAGATCCGCGCTGTGGGTAACAGTGCAATGTTTCACCAAATGACTCCCTCTCCCTTTCTTCTCTTTTTACGGTGCCTATGTGATGTAGTTTCCACAGCAAAATTAAAGCAGTAAACCCATTTCATTTCATTGATTGCTAAAACCTAAGTTTTCTAAATAAATGTGCACTAAATGCACAGGCATTCTTTAGGCTGAAGGATAGATCACTGGTTAAGAGTTTGCTGTTTAGAGTAACAATCACGTTTGTATATAGCATCTTATACCACCTGCTGCCACCTCTAAGTGCTGTAAACAGTAGATGCTACTATTGCCCATTGCATTGGTACTCAGTTTACCGAGCTAAGTCGGCTAGATGGCTGTGTGGGCCTGGCTGGCATTTGGACCTGCAGGTAGCCCAGCGCACATTTCAGCTCAGTGAGCCATGCACCTGCTCATCTGCATACGTGCTGCCGCAGCTCACTGCTTGGAAGCCCAGCGTGCCCGACGACGCCTCTTTTGCCTTGAGAAGTTGGTAAATTGACTAACAGTGATGAGTCGAAGTAGCACTTTTTTTACTCTGCAGTAGCAAGCACTATACAAGTAGTCCCCAAATAACACTTACGAGAGTAAGGGAACAGTAATTAGCCGGTGCTCCCCGTGTAAAAGCGGAAATGATGTATTGGACCAGGAACAAATAAGGACCAAGGAAACAAAATGCCAATTGCAAGAAGCAGGCAATATTGCCAGATTACACTATGGTAGAGTGTTTAAAGCAGGCCTTGCTACAGCGGACGCTCAACCTAAAAATGGTCTTGCAGAAGAGACCAAAAAAATTACAACGTACTCCTGCAGCAGCACACTTTCCTTGACAAAGAGTCAGACAGTCGACGCGGCACGTAATGAGCTGACGTCACACGTACGGACAGACTGGGCTGGCTTCTAACAGGCGTGCGCGCAGGCCGCAGTGTAAATAGAGAGTTAATGGAGGTAGCCAGCTGCACCCCCATAGAGATGGACTGAGAGCAGGCCTCAACTTCCCGGGATTCTCAATTGTTGGCGCATGAGAAGGAGGCGGAGCCGAAGGGAGAGGTGAGTAAGGCGCCCTGACGGGGAGAAGATCCCAGGAGTACGTATGGTGCAGTACAGAGGACCCCTGGGAGGGGACCGTAGGTCCTGAGGGTATTTATTGGCTTGTGTGCGCGGCGGTGTGTGTGTATATGTGCGTGTGTGTGGGGGCGGAGGGGGTGTGTGTGTGTATGTGTGCCTGTGTGCGTCTGTCTGTGTGTGTATGCGGGTGTGTGTGTATGCGCGTGTGTGCGTACCGGCCGGCCTCAGTAACGCTGTGTGTGTGCGCGTGCCTGTACGTGCACGTCCACAGACCCGAATTGCCGCGCGTGCCCCGGTCTGTCTCCCTTGAGAAGCATCTCGACAACAATAGGTCTCGAGAGCAGAGACCTAAAAAGGACTTCGGAGACCGTGCCTGCAATGATTTACCCTTATCTAGGCCATGTATTTGGCAGTAACTCAGGATGATCCCATTGATCAGAAGTAGCCCTCACTCCAGAAAAAGTTGCCACCACTGTACTAAGACATTAAAATATTAAAGTAGGCTGCAACTGTGTCACAGATTTTGGCCGTCAAAAATCATACAAGCCAACAGACCTCATTCAGGTGGGAGATTTGAGATTTCTGAAGTCTAAAGTTGCTTTCTTTTAGCAGTCTTCTGCTAAAAATCGCTCTGCTAATGATACTTAGAAATCCTGTGACATGACTTTAAAGTAATAGTTTCCCAGCAGTGAACGTGAGGCTCACTCCAGAAACAGTGATGTTAAACCCTCTGGATCTTGTTGCAGGATTGGTTTAGACCACTTAAGCATGTGATATAGATACCCCAGAGTTTGGTATGGAAACGTGACGTCACATCCAAAATGTAATCCAGCACTCTGCACTGATGCTGCGTTGTATAGTTCATTCCTGTGGGTAACATGCACTCCAGAGTTGTGTGTTTTTTGTATAAATCTGAAAACAAATTATTTGCTTAGGAGCAATTGCAGCCTTCAGAAAATATATGAACAATTTAAAAAAAGATAATTGCAAGAGCAGACTATGGTATGGGCTTGCTTTGCATGGACTTAGTTTGAAATGTCCTCTACTGCACGGTTCGTTTTTACAAGTAAAGGATGAGTTGTGCATTTGCTGTAGGAAGGCAGCGTGCCTCGCCGGGCTGCTGCGCAGTGTGCGTTTGACTGTCCGTTCAGAGTGGGTGACGCGCAGTAACGCCCTCACGTGCCTATTTTTGTTCGCTGCGCTCCACTTAGCCAAATCTCACACGCCTGCATGTTGTACATGCTGAACCAAGTCTCTCTAAATTGGCACTTTGTGTCCTTTGTCACACACATCTGCATAGTGGGCAGAAATACTTTGCAGATGGCTCAGACGCAGCCGCCTGCCTTCAAAACCGTAAGTGTGGCGTTTGGACTGAAAGCATCAGGCGTCGCATTCACTAGAAGGCGAGTGACACCAAATCGTCCCCTCGACAGCTGAGAGTCGTCGTGTGTGAAGCCCCGCTCCTCGCTTCTCTCCATCCATGTGACACGTTCAGCTTTAAGCCTGCAGTAGATGTGAAAATAAGCAAATACGTTGCACAAGTTAAAATTATTCACACATTAACTTTGATCGTTTAGTGTGCTGGCAGAGAGCCAGAAAGTGCAGTACACGGACTTGAACCTTAGCCGTGATTTGCATTTCAGTAAGTTATAGTAGTCCCCGACCCATTCAAAACAAATGCGGTTTAGAAGGGAAAGCCTCCATCCAGATGAAAAACAAGCATTGGCCGCGTGCCCATAAAAGTAACGGGGCCGCGTGGCTGTGAAAGGGTACACGATCGCAGGGACGCGTTGCGTTCTGTAGTGTGGGAGAAGCTGAGCAAGGAAAGGCAGATGGTGGCACCGTGAAAGTAATCGTGGCTGTAAGGGTGCCCGCGAGATGGCGCCTGTGCTAAGCGCGCACCCGTAACCGCTCGCTGGAGGCCGGAGAAAGCATTTGGTAGCACTTTAAAAAGCCAGTTACTAAATTACTTGCAGAGCACCTCATGCATGCGCTGGCTCAGGCAAGACCTAAAAAGGGATGGCATAGCCAATAGGTCTTCCTTTTGGGACCCTATAAGTATTTAGTTATGCAGCACAATATCCTTAGTGCAACCACATCAACTGTTGCATAGCTAAACACTTATAAGGTCCCAAAGGAGAGACCTATTGGCTATACCAATACTGGTTAAAGAATAGTTATGATTTGCTATTTTCAAAAGCAGACATTTCGAGCAAATGGGTGATTTTTCAAAATTCGCTGTGAATTTTGTGTTGGGCCGATATTGACTCCAACTGTGTGCAGGTGCAATAAATTCAGATAGCACTAACCAATTAAAAGTGCAATTTTTTTTTAATTGTATTTTGTAATACAAGGACGGATCCCAATGTGCACATCTCTCAGATATCATTCCCAATCGGAATAGTGCTCTGAAAGACAAAAGGAAAGAGTTCTTAGAGTGCACCTATGACTGACATTCACTTATTCATCTTCCATTAAAGTAGCACTGGTTTCAGACCAAGGAAGCTGCAAATGTAAAATAGTATCAAAATCTTAGACATTGGAGGGATGCGAAATCCGCAAAGTACAGGGATAGTAGAATACAATTGCAGGCCCGTGTATGCATTAGAAACGTACACTTCTTTTATTTAGCAGACAACAGGCGCCTCTTGATTCGCAGCAGATGTCCGTTGCCCCGACACGCTCGTTTCTTGTTGTAATTCGGGCACCTTCCACATGTAAATACAGTCTCGGAGTACAAAGATCTACTTTATGAATTGCAAAGTTGCTGAAGTGGTATACTCCACATAGATCGATGTGGTGCTGCTGCCGCTAAGTCTCATTTTGTTTACTGTGCAATTAGCTGTAATTCTGTATTTCTGCTTGGCTTTGTTTCAGGCATTCTGCTTGTTCGTTTCAGATCTGGCTGAGCTGGTGCAGCTAAACATTAGGTAGGTTTGCCCTCTCGCAAGCCCGGTGGCCTGCGTGTCATATGGACCAGCAGGCAATTCTGTGCCTAATTGCCTCCTTTTTTTCTTCCCACTGGGCAATAAACAAAGCCTGGGTATAATGAATGCTGCTCAAAAGAAACGCAGGAACCACACAGCAGTAAGTGGAATTAAAACAAAATCGGAGAAACTACCAAGCACACACCTATTTTAGAAAAACGCCAAACGACACAGAACTTGTTAAAAAAACAGAATTTTCAATTCAGTCCCGCGTGATTTTAGTTATAGATTTAGTGCATTATTAAAACACTGCACACGGGGATCATTAAAATTAAATAAAAAAATAAAAAATAAATTAAAGTTAATGGAACCAGACAGGCAAAAAGCGAACAACTGAGTGTCTTTATCTTGATGCTGGCATGCAGATAGCAGAATAAAATATTTATACGAAACGGGTGGAGTACATATAGGATTTGTGTGGCGAGAGAATATGCATGAGGACCCTCTGCCGAAGCTGCCGAGCTTAGAAAAAGTGTTTCCTTAATTTCTATAAAAAATGAGCACACATTTAAAAAAATATTAGAACATTGGGATGTTGGGAGCTCCATTGAAAACAATGGAGTGCTCCGGGCTTATAATGGCTGGTATAAGCCCGGAGCTCCAACATTCCAATGTTTCTTTGTTCACAGCTCTGGCTGTGAACAAAGGCTTCAGGGAGACAGAGGGGATTCCAATCCCCTCACGCTCCCTTAAGGCTTTGTTTTTTTTGTTAGAACATTCTGTCCTCTGGTGACAATGTTCTAATAGCCTTATAGTCCTTTGTAGATGGGCTATACTGCTATTAAAGTCCCTCTCCCTTTTTAAAGGCCCTCGCCTTCGGCTCTGGGCCTTTAATGCTGGAGAGGCCTTTAATAGCCGGTATAGCCCTCTACGGCGGGCTATAAGGCTATAATAAATAGTGCTGAGAATTATGGGTGGTAGTAAAGGGGGTGGTGATGGACGGAGCATCTGAACCAATCAAACACTCACACCCAGTCAACAGATCTGGGTTTAATCCATCACGGTTCTTTAGACCACTCGGTCACCCCAGTTCAGACATGGCCATATGCAAATCAGTCTGACCCTGTGCCTCATGGGAACAGTCCAGCCCGAACATGCCTTCCCTGGACCGGAAACAAGCTTCCGAGGACCGGTTCCTGGCATTACAGTAGTCTTCAGCCCGGCTTGCTTGAATCCAGTGGCAAAGTGAGCAAGGGGCTCACGTCTGAGCATACCCTGCCAACTTATGGTGAACAAAGTGGTACAAAAGGGGGATTATTCTCAATTCGCTGTGAATGAGTACATATAGGATTTGTGTGGCGAGAGAATATGTAGGAGGATCCTCTGCCGAAGCTGCCAAGCTTAAAAAAAGTGTTTCCTTAATTTCTATACCAAATGAGCACACACTTTAAAGAATAATAAATAGTGCTGAGAATTATGGGTAGCATACTGCACATGAATGCACTGGATAAATGTCGAACTGTGCAAAGAAAAGCATTGCGATTTCAAAAGGCGCCATCCAGAATTTGTAATGGCTACTGTGTTTCTATTGATGAACCTGGAGGCCCTGGCAACAAAGGAAATAAAGGGCGGCCATCAATAAGGTCAACACACACATGGATGCATTTCTTTGGTGTTGACACTACACGTGCTAGGTGTGACTCGTGGGCGTTGATGGGGGCACCGTATGGACAACATTCCTCTTATCAAGATGAAAGTGTAGTGTTTCACAGGAGCAATATGCTCATAAAACATCACTAAAGAACATGATTGCTCGTATTAAACTCCTGGGCGATGTTTTGCATAGTTTTTGAATTCAGTAGGAGTTTGACATCTTGTGATACTGTTTCTTGAGGTTTAGCAATATGTAAACCACAGCACTCCTAAAAGGAGCTCTGATACTTTTGCACCATTTTTCACGTATGACTAAACACTTCAAATAAAAATAAAAATTAACTCAGTTGACCAGTTGGCTACTGACCGCCAGTGACAGGTGTGCCCCTCCTAGGAAGGTTCACACTCCACGCCACCATGATGCCCAGAAATGGTTTTCAAAATGAGCTGAAACATCAAAAACTCGCCTTAAGGCAATTGGAAAGAAAGTATTGCAGCAATTATACACCTTAAGATAAACAAGCCTTCTTAGATTTTTTGAAAGCTTATAAAAAAATCTATTTTAAAGGCTAAAGAAGCGCACTTCTCACTCAAAATTGTCAGCAACCAACCGCTCAAAGGAGATACTTCACATCGTAAATGAGCTCTCTAATCCGCACAGAGTTCTGTGCAAAACCCCCCCTCACAATCTGTTTGTAATGCACTGAGCCTCTTTTTTATTGAAAAATACAGAATATCAAAACCAGTATTCCGGTCTGTCATACCCCGGACCTTAGCTCTCATCCCACTCTTAATCTTAGCACCTTCTCGCATTTTCCTGCTATTTGTGAGCACACTTTAAGAAATCTTCTTTCTAAAGTCAAATCTGGGTCTCCCACCGATTGCTGCCCTCCTCGGATTCTGAAGGAAAGTTTTACTACCTTTCCTAGCCCTGCTCTCAATCTTCTAAATGAGTCTTTGTCGCAGGGTATTCTTCTGGCAACTTTCAAAGAGGCAATTGTCATCCCCCTCTTGGAGAAGGTGGGATCTGATCCACGTACCTTGACTAATTATCGTCCTATTTCCCTTCTCCCCTATCTAGCTAAGATCTTGGAATCCTATGTCACTGGCTGTCGCACAGACTTCTTGGAGGATTCTGAATTCCTTGATCCCCATCAGGCCGGCACATTTCAGTGGGGCAGTCATCCTCACTGTTCTTGACACCCTGCGCAGATGTATTGTACCTGTTTGCAGAGCTTGTTCTTCCCTCCATAGGATAGATAACATTGCAGAACACAGAAATTGCAGTGTCCACGTTTTATAGTGAAAAGAACTTCTATTTAAAATCTTTTCTGAATGATTTTTCTCTGATGCCAAATCATGTATGAAGGGATTTGGCATTTTTATAAATTGGTGTGGATCACCTTTTTGAGTCGGGTTATCATTTATTAATTGTGTGTATTTGCAAATGTCTTGCACTCCTCTGGGTTAAGCCTAAAGCTGCTCGACCACACTACCCCCTAATCTAGCACTTTGGGATTGCTTAGCAAGCCCCTGTCCACTCATAAGGGAACCATGGACTCTTTACATGGTACATCAACGTATTGATAGATCACATAAAAAGACCGCTTCCAACACAAACCAAGCAAATGAAGGATCTTCAGGACCAGTAATTGAGTCCCAGTCGAAACATTGGAGGCATGTCCTGAATGTCTTAAATCCTCTGTTGAGGAGGGTAGGCTCTAAGCATGGTGGTATCCAGTTCGACGCCCATGAAAGGAAGCACTGGGAGGGCTCTAGGTGAGGTCTGGGATGACCGATTTAAAATCCCAAGTCATAGCAGCAAAGGTGTCAAAATGAGATGGTGAGACACCAACTTGGGAAATTGGGCTCTGATGAGCTAGCCATCCAGATATGGGTATATTAAAATCTTACTTATTGTTCCGCTACTACTGCCATCACCGTTGCAAAGAGTCAAGGAGCAGAAGCCAGCCCAAAATGACGTACTATAAATTAATAATGGGTCGAACACACTACAGAGCAGAAGTTCTTCCTGGGGGACTGCAGGATCAGAATGTGAAAGTAGACGTCCTCCAGGTCTATCAATGCCATCCTGTCTGCAGAGTCCGGTGCAAGTAAAACCAGGGCCGGCATCCAGACGTGGGGCCTCATTTATGAAAAGTGACGCATCGCTGCGTGAAAACAGCGATGCGTCACTTTTCACTGCGCCCTCCTTGCGACACCAATGATGCGTCATATTTACAGTATGACGCATCATGTCGCAAGGAGTTACAGATAGTCAGTATTTCTGACGTATCTGTAAGCGCAAAAGTCACGCATTGCTGGGGTGTGTCACAAAAGTGACGCAACTCCAGCAATGCGTCCTTTCACATGGGGAAAGCCCCATGTGAAAGGGCCTGCGTCAGTCTTACGCCTGCTGTGAGGCAGGCGCAAGATTTTGACGCAACGGCGTCCTAGAAGTGACGCAGTGAAGTCTCATAGATATCACTGCGTCACTATTACGAGGCTTTTTGCGGAGGAACGCCCCCTCTGCATACATTATACCTGACGCAGGTATAATGTAGCGCATGGGTTTACAAAGTGACGCATCTGCTTAGATGTGCCACTTTGTAAATAGTGCGCAACAGGAGGCATGCTTTACGCCGCCGATGCGTCACAAAAAGTGACGCATCGGAAGCACAAAACTGACGCAAGGCCTCATAAATAAGCCCCCTGGTCTTTCCTAAGGAGCCAATTCAGTAACGGGAGGATCCTTGTCCTCTGTGCCGGCGCATTTGCTGGCCTGGGATATGTTGTTGTTTGAAAAATCTGCTGCCAAAGGAACGAGGTGTTCAGAATGAATGAAAAGAATGAGAGGATTAGTCTTTAATATCTGTCTGGGGCCCTGCCTTCTTTAAACCATTCCAAGGCAGCATATGCTTTTTGGACAAATAGACATCCCCAATGAAAGGGCATTCTATGAAGGTGTTCTGAACATCTGTGGAGAACTCTGTAGATCAGAGCCAGGCACGTCTTCATATTGCGACAGATTAACCTACGGCTGTAGAATTAGCAGTCAATAAAGGAGATTTTAAAATGTGTTTGGAAACATCTTCTGATTTTCGCAGTACAGAATTAAATTAAGCAGTCTCAGGTGGAGAAGGACCTGGAGACCGATCTAGATCTAGGTCTGGGGATTTATCTATACCACTTGCCTCCGCAGGCAGTAGTGCGTCAGAAGGATCGACAGCATTGCCTCTCTGCTGATTGTCTGAATCAATGTATGAAAGGGTAGCCATAATGGATCTTCAGACTTTATTCTAATAAACAAAAAGTGTACTTTCTTGATCTGTGCTTCTTTACTCCTAAGAAGGTGTCTGAAGTGACTTGCAGCGTGTGCGGTGGCACAGATAATGGAGTCATATGGGGCACTGGGTCTGAATATATACCGGAGGCAGAGTCTCAATCAACGCTGCTTGAAGTGCTGAAGTAGACAATTGGGGGGAGGGGGTTGGTAGTCTCGGTGCCGAATCATGAACGGCTGGAGCAGGTGATGTACCAACAGGAACCACGAATTTGGGAAGCCAAGGGACAAACCGATATTCCACCGGTATGGTTAGGATGGTAGAAAACCAAACAGGCCCATTGACCTGTCCTATGGGACCAGCCGTGAACCAAAGAGAATGCCTGCTCTCCTAAACGAGACCATCATGTCTTCAATGAAACCAGAGGTGGGATGCCCACCATGTAGAGTTCCTAGCAGAAGTTTTTTTTTCTGAAGAGCACTCCCTCTGTGATGAATTGGAGGCAGTTGGAGCTCGTCCAGGGGGCTGCCAAGGACATGCAGGTGAAGAAGTCGTTTTTTTTGGGGGGGTGGGAGGGGGGGCATCTCCTTACGAGACCGTGAGCTCCAGATCATGATGATATTCTCTGAAAAAACTGAACTGCATCTGGAGTATCAGTATTGAGGATTTATGCCTAATGTCATCACAACGCCATGTCTGACATTGCAATGTAGTCACCACCACCTGCCAGAACCAGAGAGATTGAAAAAGTTCTTCCTGACCCAGACTGTGCCTGAAATATTCAAAAGTGAGGAAAATATAGGTAGAAGTGTATCATCAAACCCTCTTTTGCACATGACTTTCCTTCAGTTTCCAACCACTTACTTCTTGCATGACCTGCATCGCTTCCTGCTTCTCCTGTTGCACAGTCCTTATTTTATCCTTCAGCTCTGCTTCCCGCTTCTTCCAAGCTTTCCACTGCCTCAGTGAGAGTCTGGGACACAATGTAACTTTGGATCAGTGTATGCTTACGGACAATCTGTGGGACAGCCATTAAACGCGACAGAATCTCATTCCATCTAATCATTGCTCTACCTTGCATCTACCTCATCCCGAAGTCTACAGCAGATCCCTTGCCCACCATTATTAGTACTCCTCATCTTGTACCCGGTGGCCAAAAACCCTAGATAAACTATGGCAGCATAGACTACACGAGGAAAGAAGGAGCAGAACTAGAGTCCTTAAACCAGGTATTGATTTGACCTCTGCATTTTCATGGTAGCATGGAAGACCAAATCCAGTTCTATAAAATACAATGAGAAATGTTCACAAGAATATAAACAATGTTTTTAAAAAGAGCAACTATGAAGTACTGCGTTTAATGGACTAACATTTGATTTCCAGCATGCCCAGTGCGGGTCAGTCTTCACAATAAAGTTCTTGAACAAGCTGACAAATATCCTGTTTTGCATCCCAGTGACTTGAACTGGGGTTCCTTAGTGCATTATATAAATGTGTGAAAGTACCAATAGTTTGATGAACACAAACTTGCAGACACATTACTTATGACAAAGTACTGTTTATTCAATTGCTATCAATTCTGAGTAAATGCAATTCAAGCATTACATCATCCCTTTGTTTTTAATCATGTAGAAGGGTATTAATACATTTTGTATTGCCCACCCGGATACATTTTTAGTTGATTAATTGACTACACTGCCTTGTAGTCAGACACGCATCGTGAAGACAAAGCCAACACCTGCTCCATGGCGTACACATGAAATTGATGGCATTTATATGGGTGCTTTCCATCAGTGCTACATGGAGGGCACCATGACAAAGCATACCACACCTTGTGAGTGAGGGCATGACTTACCTATGGCGCAATGCTATGTGGGCAACAGAAAATGATTATTCAAGTTTTACATATTATATAAGTTTTATATAGCGCTAGCTAAACCCTTAGTTGTCAGAGCGCTTTACATGATAGAATACAGTAACGCAGTCATGCAATGAAAATCGACATACAGTTTCTCCTGTCAACATATTAAGTAACATTTGATATGATGCTAGGTCTTTTTTAGTGTTGGTGAACGTAAAATTTTAAGAGCAATGGTCGACACAGTAAACAATATTTCCTCATTGTAAGAGGAGAACGACTTCACTGTTTTAACACATGCTATAGGACACATCACTCGATCTAAAAAAATAAAACTCAAATGCTCAAGTTTAGCTGTGAACCACATACAGACATTCACCTTGTCCAGCTGCTCAATTAGAATATTCTTCTTCTGATCAGATGAGGCGGCGATGGCCAGCTGCTGCAGGAGCTCTCGGTCGAAGTTCTGCAAGTGGTGGATGTGGCGTTCAAGATGCTGCAAGGGAACAGGCACTATCATCAAAGGTTGCCTGGATTATAGAGCTGATAACAGGCAGTCAGGGGAGGTATACGTTCACTTCCGGGTCCGAGAACATACTTGGAGAGGGGTGTGGAAAAGCAATAGGTATCGGTCTAACAAATGTACCGCTTAATACCTCTGGCTGATAAAGTTGAAACAAACATTACGTTGGAAGGGGTACAAGGCATAAGGAATGTGAACGATTCTCTACGAGTGAAAAGCTTTCTGCATTGCATGAGCTTCTAAAAAGTTGGAACATTACAACCCTTGGAAGATCGCTCTCAAACTGTAAATCCAATTAGACTATTTGTCTCATTGCTATCCAAGTAATCCCCCAAAGCACAAATTGTGTGAAAAAAATGATTCACTACCTCTGCACCCTTCTTCTAGTCATTCTGCATATACAGGAGGAGGCTCCGGCTGATATATGGAGGTCAAACTAGTCAGTTTGAGAACTCCATTTTAACTATTCTCATCTGCGTAATTGCACATTTTTGAACGTGCTCCTAGAGATACTGGAAGCAGGAAAGGTAGACCCTGCATAAGATTGTGTGGGTGAACCCACCAGTGTAGAGCTTGGACCATGGGAGGAGTCACTCTGAATATATTGTCGAATGATCCTGTACATTGGATCAATTGAGTGGATAGCGCTTCCTGAAGAGGACGCATATGCAGGCGGCAGTGCAGAACTAATAGTATGTTTGAGGACATAATCCCTAGCAGGGATTTGTACAGGCGCACCGTGACCTTCTTGGCTTGTATCCGCGAGGCTAAAGACGTCAGCTTGGATTGACGTTCTTGCGAAGGGAAAGCTGCATTCTGAGCTGTATCTAGGACAGCGCCTAGGAAAGTGAGACGCTGGAAAGGCTGAAGGACGGATTTCTGTTGATTGAGAGTAAGGCCCAAGTCGTTGAAAAGTTTAAGACAGGCGTTGGAGGACTTGGTCACGCCTGCGAAAGTAGGTGCCTTGACGAGCCAGTCGTCCAAGTACGGGAAGACTTGGTGATGCTGTTGCCGGAGGTACACTGCTACTGGAGACAGGCATTTTGTACAAATACGTGGGGACGACTTCAGGCCGAAGGGCAATACCCGAAACTGGTAGTGTTTGTGGTTCCTGTGGATAGGTATATGAAAGTAAGCGTCTTGAAGGTCTAAAGTCACCATGTAGTCGTTCGCATTGAGGAGTTACAGCACCTCCTCTATGGACCCCATACAGAATGACTGTTTTTGGAGGTATTTGTTGAGATCTCTTAAGTCCAATATAGGTCTCCACTTTTTGTCCTTCTTTCGAATTCGCAAGAATCGGGAGTAGAATCCCTTGCCCCAGTGACCACGAGGGACTCTTTCTATCGCTCCTTTCTGGAGCATTAGTGAGAGCTCCAATTGCAGCAGGCGCACATTCTTGTGTAGCATTGGGCGTGGAGGATTTTGAGGCGGAGTTTCCACGAACTCCAGAGAGTGTCCGAATTGAACAAGTTGGAGGACCCACCGATCTGTTGTAATCCGTCTCCAATTTTGTAGGAAGGATGAAATGCTTCCTCCAACTTTGCAAGGCGGAGAAGAAGTGGAGACCAGTGGCAGAGAGAAGTCATTATCTTCAGGCTTTGTCCTTTTTTCCTCCTCGACCACGAAAGGAAGACTTATTGTAGGCCGACTGTTGTTGCTGCCTCTGATACTGCGGTGTGTACTGCTGATTTGAGCTGTACGAGGACTTGTACCCCTGAAAGTCACCTCTTGTTGATGGACCTCTCCCTCTGGAGCCCCGAAAGGGAGGATTTTTATACTGGAGGGTACCCAGTGCCTTCGCTGTATCAGTATCTTTTTTGATACCTTGAAGCATTTCATCAATGTGTTGTCAAAACAGAAGTTGTCCATCATACGGCATGTTGAGCACTTTGGTCTGCACTTCAGGCTGGAAAGACGTTGCTTTAAGCCAACCTTGTCGCCTCAGGACTGCAGCTCCCGCAAGCTGGCCGAATCCCGTGGATGCGATATCCATCGCACAATCGATCATCTCAGAGGTTGAACGTTCGCCTTCTAAGAGAATGGTTTTTGCTTCTTCCTTCTGTTCCTCCGACAATGGATCCCAGATATGGGGCGATATCAGCCCACATTTGGCGGTTGTAGCGTCCTAATAGTGCCAAAGAGTTTGAAGAACGCACTGTTAGTGCAGACACAGATGAAAACTGCTTTCCAATGTTGTCCATTTTTCGTCCTTTATCTGGTGGCACAGTCAGCGCAGCAGATGGATTTTTAGATTTGCGCTGCTTGAGTAATGACCGAGTCCGGCTTGGGATGGCCAATAAGGCAAGCAGGAGCCGTATCAGGAGCCTTATATTTTTTGTCCAGCCCGGGCAGAACTGGGGGCAGAGAAGAAGGGTTTTACATGATTTTAACCCCTTGGTCCCAAATATAGCCAATGATAGGAATGGACCTTACAGTCTTTTTGAATGGTTCCTTAAAATCGTAAAGGAAGCAGTCTTGTTGTTCTGTGGTCATTTGAATTTTAAAACGCAATGCCGCCCTTTCTAAGATATTATGGAATCCTCCAATGTCTCCCGGAGGCGAATCTGCTTGCGTTGGCACCGGAGATGCTGGGCATGGAATGACGTAGTCACCCCATTCGTCCTGTGAGTCCTGGAGTTCTCCTTCCTCTTGCTGCTGCTCTTCTTCCTCATCATCTGAGGATGGCGGAGGATGTGAAGGTGTAGGATCTGGCTGAAGCACTAGAGGTGGAGGCCGAGGTCTAGGTGGAGGTGACACTACAGGAGGTGGTGGAGGAGTGGAAGGAAACCTTTGTTTGTAGTCCGCAATCAAGAACTGCAGGTCCGTGACCATGGATGCGGGAAAACACCATAGGTTGTGGAGGAGGAAGAGGCTGGTATTCCTCCTGATATTCCACTGCGTCCTGTTCCTCACAATCTGAACTCTCATGATATTTTACGTGCAGTTCAGACGGGCTAGTTGCTGTCTGGAACATAGAGCCCTCAGAGTCTTCAGTGTCCAGTAAATGAGCAGGCGGAAGTGCCTGAACTCTGCTCGGAGATGTTAATTCCGGCGTCAGAGTACGTTTAGTAACCTTAAAGTGTGTATGTATACTTCAAGGTAGGTGACTTGCCATCGAGCTCGACAGGGTGGTCGTCGACGGAGGAACGTCGTCGACGATGTAGTCTATGCCGTCGACGGTTGCGTCATCGACGGGGATTTCTTAGTCGACTGCCTCGTCGACGTTGATTTCATCGACAACAATGGAGCTTTCTTTATCACAATGATAGAAGAATCGGACCTACCAGTCGACGACGAGGATGAAGTGGTTGTCGACGTGGATGATAAGGAGGACGCCACCGACATGGAGATAGTCGCTGTCGACGCTGTCACAGGGAGAGCTGAAGACGTCGTGAAAGGTCTCTTGAAGGTAGGAGTAGAATCCTGAAGAGAAACCTTCACAGCCACGGCCTTTGAATGAACCTCTGAAGACTTCAGCGTCTTCTTTTGAGGTGGCTCCAAAGATGGTCCTGGGAATGTCATTCTAGGCCATTTAGGGGAGGAATGTGCACTCCTGATGGAACACTCACCCTCACCTGAGGAGACTGCCTGGTCCTTATCTTTCAGTCTCTGAAGCCATATCAACAGGCGTCCCTCTCTGTCCTTGAGTGTCTTCGCAGAAAAAGTCCGGCAGACTTTACAATCCTTAGAGGAATGGTCTGGGTAGAGACAAAGGCAATCCTCATGCCTGTCATCTACATGAAGCCTCTTTTTGCCACAAGAGGCACAAGGTCTAAAAAGCCCTTTTTTAGGAGTAGCAGCCATGACAAACTGAAAAACCGCTCCCCAGAGAATAAATTCTGAGAGAAAAATGTGGAAAAAATCCAGAAATACAGGAAAGCTGAGCGTAGCTCAGTGGAGACTCCCTTAGCACGACGTGCGGTGGAAAACCTGAGGGACTAGGGCTCCTTCCAGGAAGGTTCTAGAGGGTGGTGATAGCCGATTGGCTCTTGGCCAAAGTTTGGTCCTTTTTACAAAAGGACATGGATATGTTACTAACGATTGATCACCCTCCCTCCTTCTTGACGATTCCACAAAAGGTAACCAGGCCAAATTTGCAACCTTTTTCCCCTCTACATATTTGGGATTCTGTAAGTCCTCACAGAAGTCTGCATCTTGTTGAGGCAGCATATACTTTTTTTGTAGGGGTGGAAAAGAAGCCACCTCTAACATCAATTTCCAAAAAATAAATTAAAAAAAATCAGGAAGAGATGAATTCTCAGTTACTTGTGCTCCTTCAGATTGAAAGTCTTTCCGCATGCAGATAAATTGCATGCAAAAATACAGATTCCTTAAATCGCAGGTAAAATATCTAGAAACACTCCGATTTACACACTGGTCAACCGAGCAGTAAAATCGCTAGCGGAACCCTTAAGGCATATTCAGCGTAGAGTGGTAACACTGTTGACATAAGGCATTAGCACCTAAATTTGTCTTCTTTCCATGCGGATGCAAAATTTTGCTCAAAGACACTAAGTTTCCAACACATTCCGAAAGTAAAACAAGCACTGAATGAAAAATGCACCAAACGTACCATCAGTACAAAATAACATTTTATAACTGTTGGGACAGAGCAGCCCCATGCACGGCAAGTAACAAGCACTTCTACCTTTAGTGCCCAGACTGTAATGATGTCTGGATCCCGGATGCTGATTTTTGCTGTCATGGGCACAGGCCTGTCTTACGGATTGCAGTCTTTTTAGACCAGAAGGGATGCCGAAAGCGCTACCCATAGAGGCGAAAGGATACTGCCTTTACCAGGAGTTAAGCAGCATGAGCTTGGTGGCAGCAGCATACTGTGTAGTGATCAGTAGAGTGAACAGGTCCTTTTTAGGTCTCGCCTGAGCTAGCGCGTATGCGCTACACTACGAAGCTTCTAGTAAGCACTTCCAACTCGGACCACACGCTTGTGCGCTTTTTTTTGCTCCCGCCTTTTGGTCTTTGCATACGTCTGTCTAAGAAAGACAGCACGCAATTGGCCAAAGGCGGTTGAATGTTCCGCCTTCTATGACCCCTGGCCTAAGGAGCGAGCAGCAGTGCAGCTGGGTGCCAGCTGCATACCTCACATTACTTTCGCGGCCGCGTGGCCCAGCTTGTTTTCTTGCCAATGGAAGAAAAATATATTCAAATCAGTACTTTAAGTGGAACGTAAAAGTCAAAATAATCGTTATTCCCCAGTTCAGGCCAGTTTGTCACGAAGAAGTGCTGTACCCTCCAGTTAAAGTATTGCCCCGGTTAAGAAGTGCCAGTCCTTTCCCTTTCAAACTCAGAATTGCGGGTGCCCGGCACCCAACAGTACCTGCCCATTTCAAGTGTTGTGCCAGCTGAAAGTAGTGAATTATCTGAAAAAGAAAGGTGGTGAGGTATTACCAGCACATAGCCCAAGTCGGTTATGATATTTAGAAAAATTGTTTTAAAGTGGCATCAAGGGAACCAAGGACAGCTACCACCCAACAGTTACACGCCGTATTGGACTAGGATCGGATGCATGGTTGATGCGGAGAACCCGAGATATCTATGACGGTTCTACAGCATGCAGGCTGATATTGCCTGGTTTTATTTACCAATACTTACGTATTAAGGAAGAAAGAGACTTTTTGGGAAGTTGAAAGACTTAATAAATGAGAGAATTATATGATTAATGTCCTTGATATGAGTCTGATTACACGATACCATGAGTGAGAACATATTCTAGGCCCTGAAGAAGTCATTGGGTAAATGTCCCTGACGAAACACGTGTTGGCGTTGTGGCTGTTATGTTCTGTTTCAAGACTGTACTGCTGTACCCACAAGTCTTCATGTACAATTTTGGATTGTGAAAATAAAAAAGAAGGACTTTTTTCATACTTTGGATGGAAAGATATGGACACTGATTCTTTGAACAGATATCATCTGTAAACATTCACAGATACATGTACTTTTGTGCTCCGGGAATCCTACATGTTTGAAAGTAGTAAATTGTTCAGTGTACCTCTCTTCTATGTGCATTTATGTAAACTCTGAAATAAACTAGGCTCACTAAAGAAAGCAGTACAAATGTGGCACACTGTGCGCCCTGGCTGCTCTGTGCTATCCGGGCACCGTGCTTTCGACCCCTTTTAAATGTGCGCGCTGACCACTAAGACGGGTTCCACTCTCCCAGTTCTGTCCTGGCACCTGCCAGCTGTTGAGTGGGGCTCTCCTCCCTCTTTTGGCTAGTGCCCTCCCTCTCTGCTCATCTTCCCCAGACTGTTCCCTTCTCCCTGAACCGCAGTCCCTGGGGAGAGCTTCCCCTCTCACCTGCAGTCACGGGCTGCCGTACTGTCTTGAGCTCTGGAACTCCTGTCCTGCCGGGCACTACCCCCCACCCCCGCTACTCCCTGCCCTCCCCTGCCAGCCCGGCAGCCCGGCCAGCGGTGGCACTCATAAGGCCGCTGGCGGCGCTGCCTGTTGCCATAGCGAGGTGAGGTCCATGAGGAGAGATGTGAGAGGGTACTGGGTCACGGCCGGGGAGGCCCAGGGCCCGGACTCCGAAGCATCCTGCTCACCCGACTGCAGAGGAACCCTCTCTTGAGGAAACTAGGCAGAAACCCCCTCCTCCTCGTGCTCGGACCCACTCTTGCAGCAACTAGGCACCTCATACCTCTCAATCACTGCACTTTCAGTGTGGGTGAAGACTGACTTACAATGCGAGCCTAGCTTAAAGTTTCCACTGGAATGTATGGGGCTACAGCTGTACTTGAAAGGGTCACAACTCAGCAATCGTAATTTAATAAAGTGAAAGTTAGTCCTTGGATTGAGGATTGACTACTGTGATCACTTTGGCAACGGTCTATTCACCAAATTGGTCTATAGTAATCTTCATTCAGGTGGTTTATCCCTGGGAGTAGAGGATGCCAGCGCTTCCCTGGAGGGCTACTAATAACGGGCAGTCTCCTGGCCCAACACTTCCCATTTATTTACAACAATATCATTCTTCTTTGCTGCCATTTTCTTTCTGTGACAAATAAACCAAGTACAGATGGGAAACAACCTTTTTATCAGGTCAGTATTTGATTTGATAACCAGCACGGGGAAAGCTGGCAAACAATTTACTGTGTGACTAAACACTTATAAAGTCCCAAAGGCGTCTGGAGACCTATTGGCTATGCCAATGCTTGTTTAGGTTCTAAGCAACCCAATAGCGCAGCACAACTGTCTGATTTGCTAAAGACATTTTGGGAACAATCAGAAAGTTGACCAAGGAATGCATTCTGCCCGTTGCTTACCATTGGCTTTGTAGTTTGTAACTCACATTTTCTGGCTTTCTAGTTGCTGGCTTTATTTGCTTTAGGCTGTCCAGCTTGAGCTTCTACATAGTCCTCTTCTGTCCCTAGACATGCCTCGCCCCTCACCACTCCCCCATTCTTTTACAAAGTCCTAGCTTCCATTCAGGCAGCTAGTCTACTGGCTCCAAGACAGTAATTTCAGTCCTTTGGTCTTTTCTGCACTAATTTGCAAGTTGTAACATTTACCTTCCTGTAAACAGACACCACAACCTTCGAGACACTCCGAGAATCCCTCCTCCACCCACAGGTCTAAGCCCCACCAGCTCCTCTCACTCTGCATTACAAACTTCAAAGCTTCACAATCTGCCTTTAGGCACCTTTTAACACTTTGCACAACACTGGCTATTTATACCTCACCACACGATTAACAATTACACTGCATCCTTCATGCCCTTCCACCATGAACAACAATTAAAATATATGATCTTTCAGTCCCAATCTTTCACGTACTAAATCACATTAGAAAGAAAAAGTTGCCCCTTGTTTTTTACTTTATAAGCCCTAGCCTATACAACATTGGTTCAGTAACACCTTAGGCCAAAAATAAGCTCAATATACAATAAGAATCTGTTCCTTACTAAAGAAAAAGTTACTTACCTTCAGTAACGCAGTATCTTGTACAGATAATATGTAGCTGCACATTACTTACCTTTGAATTTCCCAGGCGTGAGCAGTACCCCTGTGCGCTGACGGGCAGCTCCATTTGACTCCCTGTGACATTGTCGTTAGCGTCAGTTATGTTGCTTTCACCTATATAGGCGCCACAAAGACGTCCACGCCAGATGCGGGAGCCATGAAGTGACTGACTTGAGTGTGTGTGTCATAACTAGGGCCCTGAAAGAGGGAACAGCCTTAGCACTAACAAATGAGTCTGCAGAGCGGGGAGGCATGAAGTGACTGACTTGAGTGTGTGTGTGTCATAACTAGGGCCCTGAAAGAGGGAACAGCCTTAGCACTAACAAATGAGTCTGCAGAGCGGGGAGGCATGAAGTGACTGACTTGAGTGTGTGTGTGTCATAACTAGGGCCCTGAAAGAGGGAACAGCCTTAGCACTAACAAATGAGTCTGCAGAGCGGGGAGGCATGAAGTGACTGACTTGAGTGTGTGTGTCATAACTAGGGCCCTGAAAGAGGGAACAGCCTTAGCACTAACAAATGAGTCTGCAGAGCGGGGAGGCATGAAGTGACTGACTTGAGTGTGTGTGTGTCATAACTAGGGCCCTGAAAGAGGGAACAGCCTTAGCACTAACAAATGAGTCTGCAGAGCGGGAGGCATGGGTGGGTCTGTAAGGAATCTGCAGCAAGATATTGGCTCCAACAGATAATGCATTAAAGAAGGTAAGTAATCTGATAGAGACTTCTAGTTGCAGATTCCTTACGTTTGAATAGATACTCAAGCCATACCATCCTGGGTGTGGGCTGCAGACAGATCTCACACTTAAGTCCTGCAGGACCCAACAGACAAAATGCCAGTCCCTTCGGCCCTTACTGTCTAGGCAGTAGGTCTTGGCAAACGTGTGCATAGATGCCCATGTTCCTGCCTGGCAGATGTCCAGGACTGGGACACCCAGAGCTACTGCTGTGGTCTCAGCCTTCCCCTTGGTGGAATGAGCTCATAAGCCCTCAGTGCCGCGAATCCAGCACACACTGCACCCGCCGAGCCAGGCCCGTCTTTGAGTGAACAAACACCACGAGGAGGTCCGGTCCCCCAGGCGATCCTGGCCCAAGATCCGGCGACCCCCGACATGCCTCAAGCCTCCAGACGATGCCTGCAGCCTCAATACAGAGGGCCCCCCTACCGCGACCAGAGCAGGTAAGAAAATCCGACGTCAAAAGGCACCCCTGCACCAGACGCCCCACGGTCGTGTGCCCAACCCAGCAGTGCCTAACCATCCCTCCACATCCCAACTTACACCTCAAAGTGGTGGTCACTCCTGGAAGATCCTCATCCCAGAGCCTGCAGTGTTTTTGTCCCGGAGAAATCCCATTGAAATCAACATGACACCCGACCTCAAAACTGCACCCTCCACCCGGCTGCCCTAGCGCTGCTGAGGGTGCCCCTTTGGTGCTAACTTGGTCCCCAACGTGCCCCGAGCTTAACCCTAGGAGCTTTGCTCCCACAACCCTGTGGCCTGCTTGTCAGCCGCCACTAACCGGAGTCCCCCTATCCCCTATTGGATAACATTGGGCCTCAACACTCTGCACCCAGCCACCCGAGTGCCGCTGAAGGTGCAACAACAGTGCATCACTGACCCTGGGTTACACCGGAGTCTAACCCCAGAACCCTAACTCAAAAGACCGATTACTTACCTTGAAACCGATAACTAATTTTTGCTCATAGGATAACATTGACACTTTTTCCCCAAAAAAGTTTCAAAGCGTCAATTTTTGAAAACTGCAAATATTCCTTAAAAATCAGGTGAATAACCAAAACTCATTTTCTTAACTGTTTCAGGAAATGTCCAAGTGCTGAATCTAGGATCCAGCACTGAGTAAGAAAAATTAACGATATCCTAACTTACCTGCTAAGTGAATTTCCTCCCATTGGATAACATTGGTGATTCTATGTGAAAACGTTTTAAAGTGTCAACTTTTGAAATGCAATTATATTCCTTAAAAATCATACCTTTAACCAAAGCCCATTTACTCACCTGTTTTCAGGAAATGTCCGGGGACTGAATCCAGGATCCAGTCCTGTGTTTGCAAAATTAATCTGAAAAGTAATTAACTGCATTTTACTTAAAAAGCCCATTCCATTGAATGTACTATACCTGCAATGTGTTGCAAACATGCTTTCTTAAAACTAACCAAAACCAGTACAAGTTACACTGCTATTTTTGAACTGTGTTCATACAATTAATTAACTACTAAAAAGTATTTTTATGCTTACCTGTACCAGGCTTGCTTGGTTCTAGAAATAAAACCGTATATTTTTTATACAAAACAATTGGCCTAGAGTTCAGTTCGAGTGTGTGAGACAATTTGCTGACTGAGTGTACATCAAATGCTTTACACTGTCCTCTGATGCTGCCTTACTGCTCGACCAAGCTACCACTTTAGAGAGTAAGGTTATATCTAACTTTAGCCTCTGCCAAACCTCTGGAGACTGCTGGACTGTGCACACTGTACCTTACTTTGGTGCAGTATATACAGAGACACTTTCTTACACTCTGAGATAGGCCTAACTGCTCGTGCTACGTTACCACAGGGTTGAGCAGAGGGTAGCCCACTTGCCCTGACTTAGGAAGAAGGGTCCCTATTTGGACATTGGCGCCAGCCATTGCCAACTAGAGACCCCCATTTCTAACAGCTTGGAATGGTTAGTTGTGGCATTGTATGGTGTGGAATTATTTGTGCAGTGGAATTATGTGGAGTGGGATTATGCGTCATGGAGTGTAATTATGCGGAATGGTATTTTGTGTTGTGGCGTGTTATGTAGTGGAGTTTAATTATGTGGCGTGCTGTTGAAATTTGTGGAATGATGTTGAATTTTAGGTTATGGATATATGTGGTGTGTAGTGGAATTGTGTTGTGGAATTATGTGATTTGGTGTGGAATTGAAGTGAGGGCTGGGCCTGGTTTGCGCACATTGCTATGTTAGCATGGCTTATTAGAAGTTTAAACGCTATTTTTTCCTTTTGTCGGTTTTGCACACAACACTGCATATAGTTGTTTTTGTAAGTTAGGCTGCGTGAAAATCTTCACATGAGAAAGGCTTGTTTTCAGCATCCCTAGACTTACATCGCGACCCTAGTCTGCAGAGTGAGCGCTAAAGCCTCCAAGGTTTTCATAACAAGGCAGCTGTTCCGACTGATCGACTCGCATCTTTAGACATAACATACATGCAGCTGCAAGCCAACAGCGATTCTGGCGCCTTTAATATTGCGCCATGGGCATGATTTCAGACACTTGGATGATTTTCCGTTTCCAGAGAGACCGAGCTATTGCAGATCCTGATGTGATTCACTCTTGCTGATCTTAGAGGTATGGGGTCCCCCGCACAAGCCTAAGAGACCTTCTATATTTTATAAAGCATAGTTCCTAGGTAGGGAGGGTGATATAACTAGGCGCTATAAGACCTGTTTTCACCATCATTGTAATATGATTTCTCCTTTTGTGTTTTATGGAATTGTAACAATGCAGATCACATTATTTCTAACCATATGTCTGCATATGTTGGCAAAAATACTTCATCTGAGAGCACGTCGTTAAAATAAATATTTTAACCTTTCTCGTGTCTCCTTTACTCCTGTTGTGGACTGGTATGAAGTTATAATGAAAGAGTGTTCTTGCTTCCCACCATTCCTGAGTATAACATAAGTCGCATGTTCTGGGTTGTCTAATCATTGATTCCTTTACTATAGGACGAAGAGCTAATGTGTCACTGATGCTAGCTGGTTGGGGTTTTCTAGGTACTGAGGTGAGTGTTTTGGTACACCACTGTTAGAAGGGGCGATCCCAGAGGGCCAGGTTAGTCTCTCCCGACCACTCCGTGGCCCACCTCTCCCACAAATAATGCAGAGTCTTAACGTGAGGTCCTCGCCGGGGAGGACTGTGAGTCTAGGATCGTACACACTGAGTTCACACCACACTTATGAACGGACACCACACCGTAGCTTTCAATAAGCAAGTTCTTTATCAACAGTAGAGATTTAGGCAAAATGCACACGTATTTACAAGCGATCGAGGGATCGTAAAGTCTCAGTGATGAGGAAGACTGAAGCGGGGCAGTCTTGATCTTTAGGCCAGCACGAAGAGTTCCCTGCGCACAGCTCTCAATCCTTGAGCCGGGGAATACGGAAGATGGTGATCGTACTGGCTGCTATACTCACTTCTTCTCGAACCAGGTTGTGTTGGTAGCGTTGATGGTCCAGCCGGACCAGAGTACTCCTCGAGCCGCGACGAGGTCAGCAGGGTTCGATCCTGAGTGAACAGAGTGTCTGTCAGTTCTTGAGGAGCCGCGACCACGTCAGCAGGGCTCAGGGTGTTCCACAAATGTCCTTAGAGTTCAAGGATGAGCTGTGACGAGGTCAGCAGGGCTCCGAGGTTCCAGTTCCCTCTTCACGAGGATGAGCCAAGACGGTGTCAGCAGGGCTAGATAAGCTCCAGAGTTCAGTCTTATCCCCAAGATCAGCAGGGCTCTCTTGTCCAGGATACAACTGCCCGCTAGTTCTCGGGTGGCCCTTGATATAGCGCAGTTGCCCTTTGATGTCCGGACCCTCGCAGGCGGGGATCTAAGGCCTCAGGGCTGGTCGTTGGAGTGTTCCGTCGGTTGGCTCTTTGATCCTTTAGACTATGGGTCTGGGAATTCCCAGACGCCCAGCAGGGTTTGGAGCCAGCTCTCGGGGAGGCCAAAGGTGTGATCGAAACCGGTCCACAGGGGCAGGCCAGAGGTGTGAGAGAAACCAGTCTCCCAGGGGAGGCCGGAGGTGTAATCAAAACTCCTTGTCTTATCTCACTCAGGAAGCCCTCTACCCCCCAGCCGGGCATGGCGCGTATGAAGCCCAAGTTTCGCTGGGGCCGGGTACAGGCAAGGGCTATGGAGTTAGGGACCTCGGAAAGGGTAATGGCGGCCGGGGGTCCTGTGGGTTGATGCAAGTTCTGGGGGCCCGGTACCGAGGAGAGGGATGGCGGAATGCGGGGATGTCGTCTGGTGGTAGGGTTGTGCAGGGAGCGGGTCGGACAGGGGACGGGACGACCAGGGGTTTCTGGGTGCGGGGCTAGGCTAACAGGGTGCTGAGGAACGGGGGGAACCACGCCACGAGGCCAGGTCCAACAACCACAATTCACTGAGGTCCTGGGTCTCTGTCCACAGTTGTGTAGGAGCAGAATCCTTGCAACAGAATGGATTTGTGTGGAGTTGAATAGTGTGGCATGGAACAGTGAGGAATTGAGTGAAATTATGTGGGGTGTATTTATGTGGTATTGAGGAGCGTGTAATTCGGTGGAGTTTAATTATGTGGTAGTATGTGGGGTGTATGTGTAGCATGAGCATTGTGCCTGTGAGAAAATGCATGGGTGAGCATTGTGCCTGTATGAGTGCATAGTGAGCATTTTGCTTGTGTGAATGCATGGGTGAACATTGTGCCTGTGTTGGTGCAGGGAGAGTACTGTGCATGTGAGCATGCCCGGTGGGCTATAGCACCAGAATCGTGCTTATTGAACCGTTGCAAACAGTTTCCATCGCATGCATTTGTGTTACATTCGTTTTTGGACACTGGAGGGTGCGGCTTCTGCATTTAAGTAGAAACAGAACAAGAAAACACCTACTGAAGCAACAGACACCTCGGGTGTCAATACCTAGTTTCAGTCGCCAACTAGAAGCAAATAATTTATTTGCGTTTGTTCATTGTGTGCGATGGAACACAACCTTTATGGCAGCAGCTGCACCCTGTTGAAACCCCTTGTGACTGGTGAATTGAAATTTCCACCAAGGAGCACAGGTCCACTGGCACCAAGAGGCATTGTCTCAAACCCCACCACCCCCCACAAACCCCCCTCCGAAAATGAGGCAGGTCTGGTGTGTGCTCAACATGAAAACATGGAGCTGAATCCAAGCATCCAATGCAATGATTTAATACCAGATAAGACAGGGCCAATGTGTCCACATCACCACTGACGTGTAGCCTGTATTTTAAATGTCTACTTTATTATAATAATCTAATAGTTTGGGGGTGGCTCACTTCAAGAGCTTCAAAATTAAAATTAGGTAAACGTACCGAGGAACAAAAAGAAAAAACGTAATTCTCACAATGTCACTATTCGGTTAAGTAAGGAGCCGGGATTGTAGTCTCATGGAGTTTGTAGCCAGGTCCTAGTGATCTAATGAGTGTGTAAAACAAAACTACCCCTCGCAAAAAGGGTTAGGACACCAGGAGTAACTGGCCTAAAGGGCTTTTGTTCTAATAAGTATTCACGCCCTAAAATTAGGCAATGACTTCCTAAAAAGTAGGGGTGACACGGCACTGCCCTGGCTGCAGAACTGTACGTCTCTTATGTTTTGAGTACAAGTAGTATCAGCTGCACCATGCTACTAGGGGGGCTCTCCAATACTTCTGCCTGGCTGTAACCTTGGTAGAGTGTATCATAAAAACATATTTTGCTTGGTAAATGCATAGGAATGAGCATTTTCACCCAAACTACTAATATGTCTAAATTAAAATAGTTGTATTCTAACAGTTCATCTTTTTTCCTACTTTGAAGAGCAGGGAAGAGACGCACCCTTTTATGATTTCTCCAAAAAAGAAATCGACTTTTGAATACATCGGTTGTAGAACCACTTAAAAGAAAGAAAATACCAGTAGGCCATGTGCTCGGTCAAGGTAGATTTTCAAATCACTACAGCAATGCAGGAAGATCAAAAAGCATTTGCAATGCAATAGGTCTCAGATACATGAAGAGAACAATGCAATGCAATAGGCCTCACATTTACGCAAGTTTAAGCTATTGGCATTGTAAATGACATTGCCTTTTATTTATGTTCAAAACACGACAACAAATAAAAGGCATTGTCATTTACAATGCCAATCGCTCAAACTTGCGTAAATGTGAGGCCTATTGCATTGCATTGTTCTCTTCATGTATCTTTGTCACAGGTAATTCTTTATCGATACAGCTGTTGTATCACTGATGTTGTATGCTCCATGAACAAGCATTTACAATGCAATGGTCTCGTCTTTGTTAAAGTTAGAGCTATTGGCATTGCTTATGACATTTTTGTTATTAAAACAAATAAATGGCATTGCCATTTACAATGCCAATAGCTTAATCTCACAAATGCGAGACCTATTGCATTTGCACCCACTCACACACACAGAGCCACACCCACCCACACAGCCACGCACAGCCACAGAGCCACACACACACACACACACACAGAGCCACACACACACACCCAGAGCCACACACACACACACACACAGAGCCACACACACCCAGACACACACACAGAGCCACACACACACACACCCAGACACACACACACACCCAGACACACACACAGAGCCACACACAGAGCCACACACACACACACCCAGAGCCACACACAGAGCCACACACACACACACCCACCCAGAGCCACACACACACACACACACAGAGCCACACACCCACCCAGAGCCACACACACACACACACAGAGCCACACACACACACACACAGAGCCACACACACACACACAGAGCCACACACACACACACATAGAGCCACACACACACACACACACACAGAGCCACACACACACACACAGAGCCACACACCCACACACACACAGAGCCACACACACACACAGAGCCACACACACACACACAGAGCCACACACACACACACAGAGCCACACACACACACACACAGAGCCACACACACACACACACAGAGCCACACACACACACACAGAGCCACACACACACACAGAGCCACACACACACACACAGAGCCACACACACACACACACAGAGCCACACACACACACAGAGCCACACACACACACACAGCCACACACACACACAGCCACACACACACACACACACAGCCACACACACACACACACACAGAGCCACACACACACACACAGAGCCACACACACAGAGCCACACACACACACACAGAGCCACACACACACACACAGAGCCACACACACACAGAGCCACACACACACACAGAGCCCCACACACACACAGAGCCCCACACACAGAGCCCCACACACAGAGCCCCACACACAGAGCCCCACACCCACACACAGAGACCCACACACAGAGCCCCACACCCACACACAGAGCCCCACACCCACACACAGAGCGCCACACCCACACACAGAGCGCCACACCCACACACAGAGCGCCCCACCCACACACAGCGCCCCACCCACACACAGCGCCCCACCCACACACAGCGCCCCACCCACACACAGCGCCCCACCCACACACAGCGCCCCACCCACACACAGCGCCCCACCCACACACAGAGCCCCACCCACACACAGAGCCCCACCCACACACAGAGCCCCACCCACACACAGAGCCCCACCCACACACAGAGCCCCACCCACACACACAGAGCCACACACACACACACACAGCCACACACACACACACACAGAGCCACACACACAGAGCCACACACACACACACACACAGAGCCACACACACACACACAGAGCCACACACACACAGAGCCACACACACACACAGAGCCACACACACACACAGAGCCACACACACACACACAGAGCCACACACACACACAGAGCCACACACACACAGAGCCACACACACAGCCCCACCCACACACACACAGAGCCCCACCCACACACACAGAGCCCCACCCACACACACAGAGCCCCACCCACACACACACAGAGCCCCACCCACACACACACAGAGCCCCACCCACACACACAGAGCCCCACCCACACACACAGAGCCCCACCCACACACACACAGCCCCACCCACACACACACAGCCCCACCCACACACACACAGCCCCACCCACACACACACAGCCACACACACACACAGAGCCACACACACACACAGAGCCACACACACACAGAGCCACACACACACACACAGAGCCAATCACACACACAGAGCCAATCACACACACACACAGAGCCAATCACACACACACACAGAGCCAATCACACACACACACAGAGCCAATCACACACACACACAGAGCCAATCACACACACACACA
This sequence comes from Lissotriton vulgaris, assembly GCF_964263255.1. NCBI lineage: Eukaryota > Metazoa > Chordata > Amphibia > Caudata > Salamandridae > Lissotriton > Lissotriton vulgaris. The sequence goes on along the minus strand of NW_028245752.1, from coordinate 138,446 downwards.
GAGCCAATCACACACACAGAGCCAATCACACACACAGAGCCTATCACACACACACACAGAGCCAATCACACACACACACAGAGCCAATCACACACACACACAGAGCCAATCACACACACACACAGAGCCAATCACACACACACAGAGCCAATCACACACACACAGAGCCAATTTTTGGGGCTTTTAGTATATCGTCCATCAGGATCCTTAGGACAATTCCAAAGGACACTGTTAGAAACTGTTGTAAACCTCGCCAGCTCAGCTTCCAACTCCACCATATTGGGAGATCTGAACCTCCATTTCGACGACCCACAAGACACGATAGCTATGGATCTGGCTCAAGACCTTGAGACATGCGAAATGGTTCAAAAAATCCAAAAAGCCACCCATATAAAGGGACACCTGCTTGACCCAATTTTCTCAAATATTATAGATTTAACCACCATGGATCCGAGCCCTGTCCCGTGGTCAGACCACTTTACTATACCTTTTACTTGGAGATTCCCCCCTCCAGGCCCGACCATACCCTTCTGCAGAGCGAAGACAAGACACTGGTCCAAACTCAAGATAAATGAATGGTCAGAAGTACTAAGGACTACCTTACCTCCCACTAACCTTGATATCACTACAGCAAATCCAGAGTTCAACCAGTGGATAGAGTACTCACTGGACACAGTTCTCCCCAAGAAATCCGTAACTCAAAAAAGAGGATCAATTAATCATCCCTGGTTTAGCCCAGAGCTCCGAAAACTCAAACAGAGCTGTAAAAAAGAGGAGAGACAATGGAGAAAAGACTGATTCAGAAATAAAAACTAAATACAGGGCCTCTATTAAAGCCTATAAATCTGCGCTAAAGGCAGCTAAAACAGCTTTTTACGCAGAGAAAAGTATTGCATCTCCTAACTCATCTAAAGAGATTTTCAGAATTGTTAAAACTCTTTTGAACCCCCTGACCCCCCTCTTGCCCCAAATGCATCAGGGCCCGCTGTGAAGAACTCGCATTTTTCTTCCACACTAAAATCCAAAAGATTCTTCTAGGTCTCCCACCCATCCCCATCCTTGAACCATCATCATCAACTAAACCTCCCTCTCAAGGCACTACTCCTGAACTCTCTTCCTTCACCCCGCTCCCTGAGGAATTGTTACCCCTCCCCTCCTCAATGCAATAAAAAGTGGCTCGCCGCTAAATCCAGTTCCAATTAACATCCTGAAATCAGTCCTGCCCATTATCGGCACTCCAGTCATCAATCTGATCAATTCCTTGATCGAAGCAGGCACAGTCCCATGGGACTGGAAAATGGCCATGGTCAAACCATTGTTAAAAAAAACTAACCTGGACCCTGGAGACCTATCCAACTACCGCCCCATCTCCCTTCTCCCAGGTATCAGTAAACTGGCAGAAAGATTTGTAAACCGCCAGCTGTCTTCATTTCTGGTAGCCTTTAATCTACTCCATCCTTCTCAAACAGGCTTCCGCCCTGGACAAGGGACGGAGACGGCACTTCTTAAGGTGGTTGAACAGTCTAGGAGGATTCTGGACACAGGTGGCAATGTGGCCATTATCCTCCTAGACCTTAGCGCCGCCTTTGATACGGTAAATCACTATCCTTTTAGCCCGTCTAAACAAAATTGGAGTCTCGGGAAAAGCCCTCTCATGGCTTGAATCTTTTCTTCAGGAAAGGTATTTTAAGGTATTTGAAGGGGACTGCCATTCATCGCCGATACCCTAGCAGTGTGGGGTTCCACAGGGCTCCTCCCTTAGCCCCACACTTTTTAATGTGTATATGTCCCCCCCTTGCTGAGATAGTGGCCCCCTACGGAATTGAATGAATCAGCTATGCTGATGACACGCAGCTCGTGGTCTCTCTGAACCAGGCAGATTTGTCCCACACGAGTTTGAGTGACTGTCTTGAGGAGGTAGCAAAGTGGATGGGCCAGTCTCAGCTCAAACTTAAGAAGACCGAACTGATGTTACTGGGCAAGAAGGCATCATTTGATTTCTCCACTTTATGGCCCCGTTCTATGGGCGCTGGTCCCACCCCAAGAAATGTGATCAAGAGTTTAGGATTCTGGTTAGACGAGGATCTTTCATTTAAAGTACAAGCCAGGAAAACTGCAGCCACCTGTTTTGGCCTGCCAAGATCCATACGCAAAATCCTGCCTCAACTGCCTGATAGAGCCAAAAAGATCCTAGTTCAAGCCTTGATTTTATCTAGGCTTGACTATGGTAACGCGCTCTATCTGGGAGCTCCGGCCTCTGTGATCTGCAAACTCCAGGTAGTCCAAAATTCAGCAGCTAGACTGCTGACGAGCACCAACCACCGCTCCTCAGCCAAACCAGCGCTTAGATCACTCCATTGGCTACTGATAAAAGAACTGATACACTTCAAGGCCCTTTGTATTGCCCATAAAAATCTCCAAGGCAAAGGCCCGCCGATCCTTACTAACCTGATTAAACCATACAAAATGCCCAGGAACCTGCGTTCCAATGATCTCAATCTGGCAGAAGTCAACAGAATCAATAAGGCTCGCTCTGGTGGTCGCCTTTTCGCTTATAATACCTAAAAGTTATGGAACTCTTTGCCCCTCTCCCTTTGGCAGGAAGCAAATTTCCCTCACATTCCGCAAGAAAATAAAAACATGGCTCTTTCCCGGAAACTTACTAAATAATCTGATTCCTTCTTTCATTCTCATACCTCCTGTTGCCACGGCTTTAAGCGCTGGGATGCTTCCGGGTAGCCATGCACTATAAAAACTATTTTCATTTCATTCAATCACACAGAGCCCCCCCCCACACACACACACAGACAGAGCCCCCCCCCACACACACACACAGACAGAGCCCCCCCCACACACACACACAGAGCCCCCCCCACACACACACACACAGAGCCCCCCCCACACACACACAGAGCCCCCCCCACACACACACACACACAGAGCCCCCCCCACACACACAGAGCCCCCCCCCACACACACACACAGAGCCCCCCCACACACACACACAGAGCCCAACACACACACAGAGCCCCCCCCCACAGAGCCACACACACACAGAGCCACACATACAGAGCCCCCCCACACACACACACAGAGCCCCCCACACACAGCCCCCCCCCCACACACAGCCCCCCCACCCCCACACAGCCCCCCCACCCCCACACACAGCCCCCCCACACACACAGAGCCCCTCCACACACATACACACAGAGCCCTTCCCACACACACACACAGAGCCCTTCCCACACACACACAGAGCCCCCCACACACACACAGAGCCCCTCCCACAGAGCCCCCCCACAGAGCCCCCCCCACACACTCACACAGAGCCCCCCCCACACACACAGAGCCCCCCCACACACACAGAGCCCCCCCACACACACAGAGCCCCCCCCACACACACAGAGCCCCCCCCCACACACACAGAGCCCCCCCACACACAGAGCCCCCCCCCACACACACAGAGCCCCCCCACACACACAGAGCCCCCCCACACACAGAGCCCCCCCCACACACACACACAGAGCCCCCCCCCACACACACACAGAGCCCCCCCCCACACACACACACAGAGCCCCCCACACACACACAGAGCCCCACACACACAGAGCCCCCCCACACACAGAGCCCCCCCACACACAGAGCCCCCCCACACACAGAGCCCCCCCCACACAGAGCCCCCCCACACACAGAGCCCCCCCACACAGAGCCCCCCCCACACACAGAGCCCCCCCCACACACACACAGAGCCCCCGACACACACACAGAGCCCCCCACACACACACAGAGCCCCCCACACACACACAGAGCCCCCCACACACACAGAGCCCCCCCACACACACAGAGCCCCCCCACACACACACACAGAGCCCTTCCCACACACACACACAGAGCCCTTCCCACACACACACACACAGAGCCCTTCCCACACACACACACACACACACAGAGCCCCCCACACACACACAGAGCCCCCCCCACACACACAGAGCCCCCCCACACACACACACAGAGCCCCCCACACACACACACAGAGCCCCCCACACACACAGAGCCCCCCCCCCCACACCCACACAGCCCCCCCCCACACACACACAGAGCCCCCCCCACACACACACAGAGACCCCCCCCACACACACACACAGAGCCCCCCCCCACACACACACAGAGCCCCCCCCACACACACACAGAGCCCCCCCACACACACACAGAGCCCCCCCCCACACACACACACAGAGCCCCCACACACACACAGAGCCCCCCCACACACAGAGCCCCCCCACACAGAGCCCCCCCACACAGAGCCCCCCCACACAGAGCCCCCCCCACACAGAGCCCCCCCCACACAGAGCCCCCCCACCCACACAGAGCCCCCCCACACAGAGCCCCCCCACACAGAGCCCCCCCACACAGAGCCCCCCACACACAGAGCCCCCCACACAGAGCCCCCCGACACACACAGAGCCCCCCCCCACACACACACACAGAGCCCCCCCACACACACACAGAGCCCCCCCCCACACACACAGAGCCCCCCCCCCCACACACAGAGCCCCCCCACACACACAGAGCCCCCCACACACACATAGCCCCCCCCACACACACAGAGCCCCCCACACACACACAGAGCCCCCCCCCACACACACAGAGCCCCCCCCACACACACAGAGCCCCCCCCCCCACACACACACAGAGCCCCCCACACACAGAGCCCCCCACACACAGAGCCCCCCACACACAGAGCCCCCCACACACAGAGCCCCCCACACACACAGCGCCACACACACACAGAGCCACACACACACAGAGCCACACACACACACACACACAGCCACACACACACACAGAGACACACACACACACAGAGACACACACACACACAGAGCCACACACACACAGAGCCACACACACACAGAGCCACACACACACAGCCACGCACACAGCCACACACACACACAGCCACACACACACACAGCCACACACACACAGCCACACACACACAGCCACACACACACAGCCACACACACACAGCCACACACACACAGCCCCACACACAGTCCCACCCACACAGAGCCACACCCACACAGAGCCACACCCACACAGAGCCACACCCACACAGAGCCACACCCACACAGAGCCACACCCACACAGAGCCATTATAGGGAGTAGTGAATTTGTAATTAACACCACACTCCTTCCACATTACAGTTAAGTATCCTGACATGAAGTTTGCACCCCTGTCAGATACTACCTCCTTTGGAAAGCCCACTCTTGGGAATACTCCCAGGAGGGCTCTTGCCACAACAGGTGCTGTTGTGGTCCTTAGTGGAATAGCCTCTGGATACCTGGTGGCATGATCTACTACCACCAGTATAAAACTGTGCCCAGATGCTGTGGGAGGATCCATTGGTCCAACAATATCAATTCCCTCTCTTTTAAAGGATACCCCCACCACAGGTAGGGGGGGGCTTTGTTGTGCCACCTGCTTTGCCACTGGCTTGGCGGGTTACACAGGAGCGACAAAACTCCTTGGTATCTTCAGACATGTGGGGCCAGTGAAAGTGAGGGACATGCCTGTCCCAAGTCTTGTTCTGGCCCAGGTGTCCTGCTAAAGGAATATCATGTGCCAAGGTTAGAAGGGAGCCCCTAAATTGCAGAGGTATGACCAACCTCCTGGTAGTACCAGGCTTGGGGTCTCTACCCTCTGAATAAAGGAGCCCATCATCCCAATATACTTTATGGGTACCTTGAGCATTCCCAGCAGCCTCAGCAGCAGCTTGCTGCCTGAGGGGTTCAAGAGAGGGGCAGTATAGCTGTGCCCGCCTCAAGTCTGCCCTTGAAGGTCCCCCTGTCCCAAGAAACTCAACCTGGTCAGGTTCAAGCTCTTCTGGGACAGTTCCTTCAATGGTCTCACAATCAGCTTCCTGTGAAGGCTGGTCATCACTTGTAGGTAGGAGGGAAGGCACTGCCTTAACCCTACTGCTCTTTCTCTTGGTAGGTACTTGGGCCATTGTTCCAGGATCCAAGACCTGAGGTTCAGTGAGGCACGTCTTGGCCTGTGACCTGGTCACAGCAAGGACATGTGATGAAATCCCTAACATCTCAGCATGAGTCCTGTACTCCACTTCTGACCATAGTGAGGATTCTAGGTCATTGCCCAAAAAACATTCAACTGGGAGGTCTGCACTTACCACAACCCTTTTTAGGCCAGTTACCCCTCCCCAGGAGCAACACTATGGGTAGTAGTGACATTGCTAGCGTTGGTCACTAGGTAATTATCACCTAGTACAATCTGTCCAGGGTCCACAGATGCTGGTGTCACCATCGTGACACTGGCACAGGTGTCCCTATAGGCTTGAGCCACTTTGTCATTTATTAAAGGTGTCTGCCTGTACTTGCCCAGGTTACTGGGGCTCACAGTAGTGGCCATGGCTATGTCCACATCACAGATCAAGACAGCCTGTGTGGGGATCTGACTAGGTCAGACCCCCACTTCAGTACCCAGGGTTAACCCTACTACACCCTTGGCTTGGGAACTACCACTGCTTACTGTACTAGGGGGTGCAGGTGCCTTAGGGGCTTCAGTGATAGGGGCTCCAGTTTTTCACCAGTCACTGGTCCAGTGACTAGTGTTCTTACATGTAGAACACCATGGTTTCCTTTGGCCATCATTCTTCTTGGAAGTTTGGGACCCCCCTCCGTGGTTTGTTGGGGCCCTGCAGAAGACTTCTGGTCTTTTGGTTTCTGCTCCCCACCCTTCTGGTCTGCTTTCCTTTGATCACCACCTTGGACCTGGTTTTTCTGCTTAACCCTGGTTCTAACCCACTTGTCTGCCTTCTTTCCCAATTCTTGGGGAGAGGTCAGATCTGAGTCAATCAGGTGTTGATGCAACTGCTGGTTCTGACAATTAAGAATCTTTTCTCTCATTAAAAGATTGTACAATCCTGTATAGTCAGTGACTTTACTTCCCAGTAACCAGCCCTCCAGAGCCTTAGTCGCACAATCTCATTCCATCCTTTTGAATTCTCTTCGGTCCCTGGGAGTGGACGGTCCGGCTTTGGCCTGGATTGCCTCCTTTTTAAGTGAGCACACTTTCCAAGTCTTTTCCGCTAAAGCCACATCTGCCACATGTCCATCGGCGCATGGTGTTCCGCAGGGGTCCATTCTCAGCCCTTTGTTGTTCAACATCTATGTGAGACCCCTGGCCACCACCGCGGAGGACGCTGGGCTGACCATTTTTTCGTACGCCGATGATACCCAAATTGTTTTCTCCCTTTCCAGCAGCGAGCGCAACAGTGTATCGACTCTGAAAACCGGATTGTCACGTATAGCTGAGTGGATGCAGAGGCATCTCCTCAAACTAAACTGTGACAAAACCGAAATTCTTATCTTAGGGAAGCATAAAGATCTATGGGGCCCCCAACATTGGCCCAGTGATATGGGACCCCTTCCCCAGCCAACTTCTGTGGTTCGCAACCTCGGATTTCTCATAGACGACAAACTCTCCATGAGACAGCAGGCCACAAAGGTGGCCGCCATTTGCTTTGCCACCTTGCGATGGCTCCAGAAAATTCTATGGATGCTGCCTCATGCCACCAGGAGAACCGTTGTCCAGGCGTTAGTAACATCTCGCCTGGACTATGGAAATGTCCTCCTTCTCGGTGCCGACGCTGCAACCATTAACAAACTCCAGGTTGTCCAAAATTCGTCGGCCCGACTTCTTTGTAACATCCCGAGGAGATCGGCCTCACAGGCCCTGCGCGATCTACACTGGCTTAGGATCCCCAGCCGTATTAAATGCAAAGCCCTATGTTATCTTTTTAAAATCAAGCAGGGTTCGGCCCCAAAATACTTGCAGAGTCTGGTCCAACCCTACAAGCCTAGTCGCACATTAAGATCCTCTGCCAACTGCGACTTTGTTGTCCCAAGATTAAAGCTTGTAAGGATGGGGGGCCTTTTCCCATCTAGGCCCTAAATACTGGAATGCGCTACCCATCACTCTGAAATCAGAAACCAACCTTTACTGTTTTAGGAAAAAACTGAAAACCATACTTTTCCAATGATCTTCATGCCACTTTAGCTGATTTATGGTGCTGTTGAGAGGTTTGTTTTTCTTCTTCAGTCTATCCCTTGCGCCAGGAAACCCACTGCGGGTAGCTGTTGCACATTATAAGTTTAAATATAAAAATAAATCAACAAAATCAGTCCAGTCCTGAGTGTGTCTTCTGGGTATCTCTGAACATCAACCTGTACTGTTCAGTGGTTAAACCAAAGCCATCAATCAGAGCACTCTTCAGGACAGAGTAGTTGTTTGCATCCCCATCACTAACTGAGGAGCTTGTCTCTACCTTTTCCTTCAAAGGAGAGCCACAAGATTGCTGCCCACTGACTCTGGGGTACCTGCTGTACTTTGCAGGCCCTCTCCAAAGCAGTAATCCATTTGTGGATGTCATCCCCTACCTTGTAGGTGGGCACAATCTTACTCAGGTGTCTAGTATCATAGGCCCTGTCTTTATCCTTAGGGATATTGCTGCCACCAGTGGAATCTAATCCACTCTCTCTATGCACTCTAGCACGAGCAAGCTTCTCCTTAGCCAAGGCAACTTCTAGTTCTTGCCTCTCAATCCTAAGTTGTGCCTCTCATCTTGGCCTCATGCACTTTCCTCTGAGGGGAAGTCATCCTCCTCTGAGTAGGCACCTGAGGGCCATTAGAGGTATTGGAGTGATTGGATTCACCTGAGTGATTCCTATTCCTCCTGTACCCCTGGTTAAGTCCACTTGGGGGCCTGAATGGGGCTGTCATTCTCAGCTCCAAAGTGACTTAGGTTGGCCTGGCTAAGCCTCCTGACTTGGACCTGGCTATGCCCATCTTCTTCAGAATCATCCTCCTCATCTGAATCATCATCATCATCATTAACAATAACTGGGGGATCCATGGCATCATCTGTAGGAGTCAGGACCTCTTCATCATCCCCTGTAGGGGCTGGCTCAGAGGTTTTTAGAGCTTCAGACTGTTCTAAAAGCTCTACGAGGTGCTGAGTGGTAGGGTTAGACCCTTGTTTCAGATTCCTTGTAGAACACAAGTTTCTCAGTTCCTGAAAACGGAGGATAGCAAATCTGGATGGTGCCTTGGGAGGGTCGCTCTACATTTGGAACTCCACTGGTTCCTTCTGTGCCAGCCATTTGCTCTAGTGAGGTGGATATGTTGCAATCTACCTACTCTAAGTGTTCCTCCTACTAAACCTTTTCTAGTAGTTGTAATCGGGGTGTGCTAAGCCCTATACTCTACAACACTAAGTTCAGTAGAACTTAAATATACTATCTTGTTTTATATTTACCTATAGGTACCTGTATGATCTTTCACAAGGTATTGGCAAAGATTACAATGGCAAAACAGCAAGCTCAAATACCACCGCTGCCACCAATGTGAGAAGTTGGCCTGACATATGATGTTCACTAGTTCTAGTGACCACCTTGTATCAGTCCAAGCAACCCTTATGGTGATTGGTTGTAAGTCATATAGACAACATTTTTTGTGGTGCAGTTCGAGAATTGTCTTTGCTCCCATGATGTGCCATTTCTGAACCAGTTCAACAACCAGGCAAAAGACCTCAAGAAGAAATTGATACAGAGGCAATACCCAGTGAAAACAATAAACAGGGCATTGAAGAGGGCAAAGAATAATCACAGGGAAGCACTCCTAGAAGACAACCCCAAGTCAAAGGAAGTAGAGAAAAGACCAATATGTGTCACAACATACACAACCCTGTCTAATGAAGTGTCGAAGGTAATCAATAAGCATTGGAGAATACTGAATTGTGGCCAGCTGAATTTTGAAAAACCGATGTATGCACACCGTAGAGGCAGAAATATCAAAGACATTTTGGTCCACACAAGACCTCGCCAAAACCCCACGGGCAGACAAACCAGCATTGGGGTACAAGGACATTTCCCCTGCGGAGATTGTAACAGTTGCCACCTGACACGCAAAAGCAAAGAAATACACTTCAGAAATGGCACATCATGGGAGCAAAGACAATTCTCGAACTGCAACACAAAAAATGTTGTCTATATGATCACCTGCCCCTGTGGCCTAGAATACATAGGCATGACATCCCGACCAGTGAAAGTAAGAATTGGAGAACACAAAAGTAACATCCGATGCAAAAAAACAACCACAAAAATGGCATCTCACTTTTTAGACAAACAACACTGTGTCAACGATCTACATTGGACCGTAATTGAACGCTTGCCCTCGGAAACTGGCCTACTTCAAAAAGAACAGCGCTGGGTTTTCCGTTTGGGCACCCATTTGGACGGCCTGAATGATGACATTCCTTGGGGTCAATTGTCTGGATAGAACAACGGAAAAGTACCAGAACTTGTCTTCCGAATCCGCAAAATAATGGTAGCCAGGCTCCCCCTCCACTTTATCTAGTACAAGTGGTTTTTTGAAAATACTCACAGGTTTTGTTTTACATACTGTATCTTCAGATCATGAACCGTGCCAGATCTATGTAAACAGAGGAGTAGTGTACCTAATCATACGTAACCTTTTACCCATGCGCATAGCAGTTAAATCCATCTAGACAACCTAACATGCGCATGCGCTTTTAGTAAGAGAGTCACTAACCCATCTCACATGCTCAGATCGACACATGGTACTCCCTCCAACAGGTCAATGATCATGATAGGCACAGAGGCGGATGTCCCATATATGGTCTTAAAATCACATCCGTTAATTAACGAATCATAGAGCGCCATAGGCCCCATATATACCACAAACCCGGACCCTCAGCATTACCAGCGGAGTATTGCAGGGAGGAAAGAGGCCTACTTTGGCGGACTTTGTGAGTATGAGTAGAAAACTTCCTTTACAACGAAACCCACTGAACATACTGAGAATAGTGAGGAAAGGACTAAATCCTTCTTTTCAAACCTTTTACAGATTAGGAGTCCACCTACCTACCCTGGCGTTCTGGACATGCTCGTGAGGCAAAACATGACAGTCTAAATGAGTATGAATTCAGAACTATTAGAAACTAAAAGTGTGTCTTATATGTATTTTGTGTATGTGTTTCTTTTACAGGTTTATTTAACCGTTTGGGGCTCCAAGTGACTGCACTTGTTTGAGCCATTCCCGAGTGGTAACCAAACTCAAAAACTTTTTTTCTTTTCTTTTCAGGACATGCGACTGCATGATCCCGACAAACCGCTGTAGGCACACCGTAGCCTTGTTTCTCACTGTAAATAATTTTCACTTTTTTCTAAAGTTTAGAAAACAACATTTTTTATTAAAAAACACGTGAGTAGGGTTGGGAAGTTGTGCACCCGTCCTGAAGAAGGAACACTGAGTTCCGAAACATGTTGACGCACACCAGAGGTAGAGTCCATAATCAAGACTACTAACCTCGCCTTGCACTTTTTTTAATAGCACCAGCCAGAGTTTTCGAATAAAAATTTTTCTCACAAACCTACTGGCCAGGTGTCTTTTTAATCCTCACCACACCCTTCACTCACATTCTCCCATATACCCCAGCACAAGCACATAACACACACCACACATAGTCAACCACTCTAGTGCTCCCGCGCAGTCGCTGGTCGTAGCACGCCGCATCCCTCTAGCGGGGTGCGAAGACCCCGATGATGAAGCATGACACCAAGGGGCCTGTTGGTGTGTGAGGGGTATTAAACACAACACTGGGTGTCCCCCACTTTTTGAGGTGTACACCCCGAGTAGGAGTTCAGATGGAGCCTTGTGTAAATGTACAGGAATTTTTATAGCGCAAATCACCGAGCGGTTTCTAAGCGCTTGCTTAGGGAACCCGTCCTGGTATTCCCCTGTGAGATAACCCCGGCAGGGTATCCGCAAGGTGAAAGCCAGGCATCCCGCCGCGAGGGGCCGTTGTGGGGATTAAGCAAGCTATTGGCCAGAGTCGCAGAGTGTGAACCCGTGAATCGAGTATGCACCGGAGCGAGAATTGTCGAGTCCATGGACATTTTTAGGACTCAAGACCCCGCCGAGCCAGGAATTGAACCCTGGTCCCAGGCTGACCTCTGCTTCCAGGTCTGCCTCCTCTAACCAGTGAGCCACACTTCTCCACCTTGGAGTGTTGATGCTGCAGGGGACCTGATGTGAAGAGTTCTGGTGGATCCAAGGGTGGATCTGAAGTGATGAAGACCTGAAAGCAGAGGGGACAATGTTCACAGTCACTAGCCAGTGACCGGCGTGGAACCAGGAAGGAACCAGGCGTTGTCGGGTGCCAACAGGTGATGTCGTGAAGCTTGTCTCGTCAGCAGCGTAGACCAGGCGACGATGACGACGACCAGGATTCACTCACGAGCTGTCCCACGTAGGCTCTAGTTGATGGCGGAGTCTGCTTCTTGATCGGAGCAAACATGCTTTGGCTAATGCAAGCCACACAGGAAACAAAGAAGGCTTCTCACTCTAACCAGCAAGGTCAGAGGGGTTGCTGCTTTTAGGAGCAGCAAGGGCCAGTCTGGAGCAACCAGATCAGCGGTGTAAAGTTGTCGTTTGGTTGCCAAGAGGGCCACTACCCAACGGACTAGTAACCGGATCGGCGCGTCGAGTGGAACAAAGCAAAAGGGCCCCACGCAGATCTCGTCAGAGCTGCTCTTTGGTGCAAATGTAGCTCGGTGGTGGGGCTTCTCAAGACCCCAAGCACAGCGTTGAGGGGGCCTCAGGTGCTGCGCAGTCAAATTCTCATGGACGTTTCATGAGGTCCGGTCACATGTCTCAGATCGCCTCCACTCGTCTCAGCTTTGCAGGGACTGTGGATCGGCCTGTTAGATGTCTGGGAGTCTGGGTCTTGTCAGGCTCGGGCTCCGGCAGGAGGCGGTGGCAAAGCAGTCGTTGGTCGCTGGATGGTGCCTGTATTCACAGGGTGGCCACTCCTTGGCCACAAGGGAGATTCTTCAGTCTTCTGAGCAGCAGAGCGTCGAAGGTCCAGAGTTTCTTCTTATGTAGTCGAATTCCAGGGTAATCTGCAGTCTTGGGACTCAGCTCCTACTTTTAAACCAATTCTAGGGGCTGGACTACCTACTAGATCCCTCCTATGGGTGGGACCAGGAAGGGGGCGGTTACACCCCCTTTCCTTTGTCCAGTTTCGCGTCAGGGCTGGAGTGCCCCAGCACCGGTTTGAACTGGCCTATGCACGGGGTCACCTTGTGTGCCCCGGGCATGCCTGATTCTATTCAGCCCTACCTAACCAGATACACAAAATCCTGTCTGGGGTGGTGCTAGCACCTCCCAAGGCAGGAAACCCTTTGTCCAAGCCTCCCTCGCTGGAAGGACTCCCAGCAGCAGGAGGTCAGACTTGTGTCTGTGGTGGCAGCACCCATTTTGTGATGCTGAGGCTCCGTTTAACTTTAACCGGGGTTCAGGTTCTGTACATGTGTCCCTCTAGAAGGGTGGAATGCTACCCCCGTCACCATAATTGGCGAGGGGGTAGTATTCCAATTCGTATGACACCTTACTTGACATGTTTTGATAATGTCAAACCAGATTTAGCATTTAACCGCGAGGTTCATAATGCACTTAAGAGTATATGGTATGACGCTATCAGGAAACAGCTAAAGGACATGGTTCCGAAAGCTGCAGACAGGCTCAAGCTCGTGCTAGAGCACCATCTCACACATAACCAATGTGAGAAGTTGGCCCGATATGCAGCGTTCGCTATTCTAGCGACCGCTATGTATCGTTCCAAACGACCCTTATGGTGATTGGTTGTAAGTCAACCTATAGACCAGCTATCCTAGTAGCGTGGATACGAGCAGTCTAAGGCTAAAGACTCGAGAGGGCGCGTTAAGCCAGCTGTTTACCACACATGTACCCCTTGAACACCAAGTGAAAGGACACCACACAAGTGTTATGAAAATAAACAGGATATTTATTAAGAATCACAACAGCCCTGTACTCTTTATGAGGACAGGGTACTAAGCACAAACCAAATCTCTTAGGAAAATACTTCAAGTGCACAATTAAAACAAGTGTCCGAGGACACGGAAAGTTTAAAGGTCTCGGGCGGACCCGATAAGGCAAGTCGGAAGCGAGGGACTCGGGACCCTAGAGTAAAGAGGCTATGCAGGCACCGAAATGCCGAGTTACCTAGCCACGAGGGCTGCGGCTGCACAAGTCTTACAGGCGTCGGGGTCTTCGCTGACGAGCCAGGAGCCGGAAGAAAAGGAGTTGCTGGCCGGCGACCAGTGATGAATAGTTCGTAGAGATCCAAGCCTGGATCAGAAATCGTTGACACCTGAAAGCAGAGGGGACCAAGTTCGTACTACTAGCCAGTAGTCAGAGGGTACCAGGAGGGCACCGGTTGGCCGTCACCTCGACCAGGTGAGTGGGCGACGCTAGGCTCTGCAGTCTCACGGACCAGGAGGCGTTGTCGGCGACCAGGATGGAGGTGCGAGCTGTCCCACGAAGGATGATGCTGTCGGCGTCGCTGGGCCCAGGATTGGGGCAACAAGCCTTGGCAAATCTCAGGGCCACGTGGTGGGCCTAAGATGGCGTCTTGGATGGACCAGGAGGGTCCGGGATGCTTCTCGCAAAGATGGAAGCAAGGGCCAGTCTGGAGCAACCAGACCAGTAGTGTTGATTGTCGGATGTCGTCACAGAAGGGCACAAGCCAGCGGCTAGTGACCAGACAACGTGCTGAGCAGCGAGCAGAAGGGCCCCACGCAGATCGTGGAGATGCTGGGAGACTGCACTTCGGTGCTGGAGCGGCTCAGGGTCGGGGCTTCTCGGACCCCAGAGCACTCACCAGAGAATTACTTCGATGGTCGTGCTGGTTAAGAAAGCGTGCAGGTTTTGATGATGGCCGGTCCCTCGAGGTCTCGTCGCACCCACAGATCACAGCTGAGCTGATGACGTGGGTAGAGGTCAGAGGTGCCAGGGAAGCCGGTTCTCGTCGAGCTGGGCCGTCGGATCCTTGAGGAAGGACTTGCAGCAAACCGCAGAGTTCTTAGATGGTGCCCGCTGATGCAGGGTGACTACTCCTTAGTCACAAGGGAGAAATCTTGAGAAGAGTCTCGAATGTCCTTTCGTAGAAAGTAGTTCTTGATTCAAAGATGATCTAATTTGGAAGGGTCCCCGCTCCGGCCTTTATCCTAAAGAAAGGGGTGGGTACATGACTAGGTCCTGCCCTAAGGGTGGGGCCAGGAAGGGGGGTAGTTACACCCCTCTCCCCTGCCGGACTTTCCCCAGGCCAGGGCTGGCGCCCCTGGAACTGGTTCTGACCGGCAGATGCGTAGTGAGCGCCGGGGTGCCACTCCGCAGTCACCTTCTTGCAAAAGCCCTACCTACCCAGAATACACAAACCCTGTCTGGGACGGTGCAAACACCGCCCTCGACAGGAAACCCTTTGTCCAAGCGCTCCTCGCTGGAAGGACTCCCAGCAGCAGGAGGTCAGACTCGTGTCTGTGGTGGCAGCATCCATTTTGTGGAGCTGAGGCTTTAGTTAACTCTAACCGGGGTTCACAGTTACGTACATGTCGTGTCCCTCTAGAAGGGCGGAATGCTAACCTCGTCGCCAGAATTGGTGAGAGGGTAGCATCCCGATTCGTATGACACCTTACTCGACATGTCTTGATAACGCGACACCGAAGTTACCGATATGGTACGCGTTATCATGGAACAGCCATTGGGTCTTGATTCCGCAAGCTGCAACCGGGCTCGGCTCGGGCCAGAACACAGTTCACACGAGCCCACGCACTCTGCCTTCAGGATTGTCAAGGCCTGCCATAGGAGTGACTGATAGGAACTCGGGTGTCCATTGTATGGTTAGATATAGAGCTACTATATCTAAAGCAAAGGATGATTACACGACTTCGCCCCAGCTGTCATGCAGCCAGTTGTGTCAAATTTAGGAGGCCAGCCAGGGGTGGCATAATACATGCTGCAGCCCCTGGCGGCCCTGGGTACACCTATGCCCTGAGTTACAGGGTCTGATAAGGTGGCCCAGTACCAATTGGTAAATGCACCTAGGGTACATATCGTAATTTAGAAAGAGAACAGCCAGGCTGTGGGTCTGATTAGCAGGCCCACAGCCCGAGAAAGTCGTAAACCAGTGAAACAAAAGCAAAAAATCTGGGTGATCATAGGATTGCAGACCCTACTCTCCTACATGACCCCCCCCAAACGTCGGAACAATAAGCTAACCTTGACCAGGTGAGTCTTCTTGTTCTAAGTGGAAATATCTGGAGAGCCCATCGGCATTGCCATGATCAGTACCAGGTCTATGTTCCACTGTAAAGTCCATCCCCTGTAGGGAAATGGACCACCTAAGCAGTTTGGGGTTTTCACCCTTCATCTGATTTAGCCACAAGAGGGGCTTATGGTCGGTCTGAATCTTGAAGTGAGTGCCAAACAAGTATGGCCTCAGCTTCTTCAGGGCCCAAACCACAGCAAAGGCCTCCCTCTCAATAGCTGACCAATTCTTCTCTCTAGGGGTCAGCCTTCTGCTTATAAAAGCAATGGGCTGGTCTTGACCATCAAAATTCAGTTGAGAAAGTACAGCTCCCACACCCAACTCAGAAGCGTCTGTTTGGACAATGAATGGTTTGGAGTAGTCTGGACTCTTGAGGATAGGTGCCGTGCACATGGCCTGTTTTAGGTCATCGAATGCTTTTTGACAGCTCGCTGTCCACTGAACCTTTTTTGGCATTTTCTTACTTGTCAGTTCGTTTAATGGTGTCACTATGGAACCATAGTTCCTGACAAACTTTCGGTAGTATCCAGTCAGGCCCAAGAAAGCTCGAACCTGAGTCTGGGTGGTTGGGGGAGCCCAGTCCCTGATCGACTGTATCTTGCTCTCCAGTGGCTGAACCTGGCCTCCACCTACAAGGTGGCCCAGGTATACAACCTGTGTCTGCCCTATCTGGCACTTGGTGGCCTTGATAGTGAGGCCTGCTGCTTGCAGAGCCTCTAACACTTTCCGCAGGTGAACCAGGTGATCCTCCCAGGTGGAGCTAAAGACAGCAATATCGTCTAGATATGCCGCACAGAAGTCATCCAGCCCAGTAAGGACTTGATTCACCAACCTTTGGAAGGTGGCAGGTGCATTTTCCAGACCAAAGGGCATCACCACAAACTGATAATGCCCACCAGGGGTTGAAAATGCGGTCTTAGGCTTGGCGTCCTCAGCTAACCTGATTTGCTAATACCCAGCTGTCAGGTCAAACGTACTTAAGTAGTTGGCCGAAGCCAATCTATCGATAAGCTCGTCTGCCCTTGGTATTGGGTGGGCGTCAGTCTTAGTGACTGCATTGAGACCCCTGTAGTCTACGCAGAACCTCATCTCTTTCTTACCGCCCGGGGTGTGAGGTTTCGGCACTAGAACTATGGGACTAGCCCAGGGGCTATCCGAGGGTTCAATGACTCCCAGCTCCAACATGTTCTGCACTTCACTCTTGATGCAGTCTCTAACGTGATCAGGCTGCCGGTAGATTTTACTCTTAACGGGCAAGCTGTCACCAGTGTCAACCTCATGGGTGCACCAATTGGTCTGACTGGGTGTTAGAGAAAACATATGTCTGAAAGACTGAAGAACCTGTTTACAGTCTCTCTGTTGATGTTCGGAGAGGCTGCCACAAAAGACAACACCATCTACCGATCCATCGTCAGGATTCTGAGTGAGCAGGTCGGGGAGAGGGTCACTCTCCTCCTCCTGTCCCTCATCTAGGGCCATGAGCAAACTCATGTCCTTCCTGTCGACATATGCCTTGAGCCTGTTGACATGAAGCACCCTGTGGGGGCTCCGGGGAGTTCCCAGGTCGACCAGGTAGGTGACCTCTCCCTTTTTCTCCAGGATGGTGTAGGGCCCGGACCATTTGTCCTTGAGTGCTGCTGGGGCCACTGGCTCCAACACCCACACCTTCTGTCCGGGCTGGTAAACAGTCAAGACAGCCTTTTGGTCATGACAAGCTTTTTGGAGTTCTTGGCTGGCCTTAAGGTTTTCAGATGCCTTCTCCATGTATTCAGCCATCCGCGAGCGGAGGCCAAGCACATAGTCCACTATGTTGGCTGCAGGCTTTTTGAGAGGTCTCTCCCATCCTTCCTTCACCAAACACAGGGGTCCTCTTACAGGATGTCCGTACAAAAGTTCAAAAGGGCTGTAGCCAACCCCCTTCTGTGGGACTTCTCTGTAGGCGAACAAGAGGCAGGGGATCAGGACGTCCCATCTACGCCGAAGCTTTTCCGGTAGTCCATGAATCATCCCTTTCAGGGTCCTGTTGAATCTCTCAACAAGCCCATTGCATTGTGGATGATAGGGTGTAGTGAACTTGTAGTTGACACCACATTCCTTCCACATAGCAGTTAAGTAGCTCGACATAAAGTTTGCACCTCTGTCGGAGACGACCTCCTTAGGGAAGCCCACTCTGGAGAATACTCCAACTAGGGCTCTTGCCACAACAGGGGCTGTAGTGGTCCTAAGGGGAATAGCTTCAGGATACCTGGTGGCATGATCCACTACCACCAGTATAAACTTGTGCCCTGATGCTGTTGGTGGTTCCATGGGACCGACGATGTCGATCCCCACCCGTTCAAAGGGCACCCCCACCACAGGCATTGGTATAAGGGGGGCCTTTGTCGTGCCACCTGACTTACCACTGGCTTGGCAAGTGACACAGGAGCGGCAAAACTCCTTGGTATCTTCGTTCATATGAGGCCAGTGAAAGTGTGAGACAAGCCTGTCCCACGTCTTCGTCTGGCCTAAGTGACCTGCTAAGGGAATCTCGTGGGCCAAGGTAAGTAGGAAACCTCGCTGAGACAAGGGTACAACCAGCCTCCTGGTCATGCCAGGCTTGGGGTCTCTTGACTCAGTGTACAGGAGTCCGTCTTCCCAGTATACCTTGTGGGTACCTGTGGCGTTCCCAGCAGCCTCAGCAGCAGCCTGCTGTCTGAGGGGTTCAAGAGAAGGGCAGTCTAACTGGTCCTTCCCCAGGTCTTCCCTTGAGGGTCCCCCTGAACCCAAGAATTCAACTTGATCAAGTTCGAATTCCCTAGGCTCAGTTTCCCTCAATTCCTGTAGGTCAGCCTCCTCTGAGACTTGATCCACAACCTGGGGCAAGGGGGAAGGCGCAGCCTTAACCCTACTGCTCTTTTTCTTGGGAGGTGTCTGGTCCGTTGTTCCAGGATCCAGCACCTGTTCAGTGGGGCATTTCCTGACCTGTGACCTGGTCACAGCGAACACATGTGCTGGCAAACCTAACATTTCCATGTGAGTCCGGTGCTCCACTTCCGACCATTGTGATGACTCCAAATCATTGCCCAACAAACAATCCACTGGGAGGTCTGAACTAACTACAACCTTCTTTTGGCCAGTTACCCCTCCCCAGGAGAAAGCTACAATTGCCATACTGTGATTGGTAGTGACATTGCTTGCATTGGTCACCAGGAATTCTGTACCTGGCATGATCTGTCCAGGGTCCACAAAGTTAGGCGTCACCATGGTGACACTGGCACAAGTGTCCCTATAGGCCTGAGCCATCTTTCCATTTATGAAAGGCGTCTGTCTGTATTTGCCCAAAGTATTGGGACTTATGTCAGGGGACACGTCCACGTCCCCTGTACTGACAAGGACAGCCTGAGTGAGTGTGCCAACTAAGTTGTCACGCCCCTCAGAACCCAGGGTTAACCCTACTAAACCCTTGGGAGGCGCACTAACACTGCTGACTGTACTAGGGGGCACAGGTGCCTTAGGGGCTGCAGTGGCAGGAGTCTGCCCTCCTCCTTTCTTGGTGCACTCACTAAACCAGTGAGATTTACTTTTGCAGTACTGGCACCATCTTTTGGATTGGCCTTCTTTCTTCTTTTGGGGAGCCTGACCCCCACCCTCTTTGGGTTGTTGGGGACCTGTCGAAGACTTCTGGTCATTTTGTTCCCCCTTAGAATCTTTACCCTTCTGGTCTGCTTTCTTCTGACCACCTTGATTCTGGCCCTGGTTCTGTTTAACTCTCGTACGAACCCATCTGTCTGCCTTCTTTCCCAATTCTTGGGGAGAGGTCAGATCCGAGTCGACAAGATGCTGATGCAACAACTGGTTCTGACAATTGTTTAAAATTTGTTCTCTCATCATCAAATTATACAATCCTTTATAATCAGTAACCTTACTGCCCAGCAACCAGCCCTCAAAAGCCTTAGTGGCACAATCGACAAAGTCAGACCAGTCTTGAGACTGCGTTTTCTGGGTATCCCTGAACAGCACCCTGTACTGCTCAGTGGTTAGGCCAAACCCTTCAACGAGTGTATTTTTCAAGACTTGGTAATTGTTAGCATCCTCTACCCTTGTGGTGAGGAGCTTGTCTCTACCTTTACCTTCAAAGGAGAGCCACAAGATAGCTGCCCACTGACTCTGGGGAACACCTTGCACAGTGCAGGCCCTCTCCAAAGCAGTAATCCATTTGTGGATGTCGTCCCCTTGTTTAAAGGGGGGCACTATCTTACCAAGGTGTTTCGTATCAAAACTCCTTTCCCTATTGCTAGGTACATTGCTGCCACCAGTGGGGACTACCCCACTTAACTGTTGCTCTCTAGCAAAGGCAAGCCTTTCTTTGGCCAGGGCAAGTTCTTCCCTTTCAATCCTCAGATTAGCTGCCCTTTCCTTAGCTTCGTACACTCTCCTCTGAGGGGACGTCATCCCTCTTTGAGAAGAGTTGTGAGAGCCATTGGTTTGAAGGGATCTGCCAGAGTCTCTTGACAGAGATCGGGCTCGTCCATTCCCAATGTTAAGCTGACCTGACAGTAGCCCTGGGGGTTCCCCAGTACCACTATCATGTTTGCTTAAGTTGGACCGGGTTAGTCTACTGACTTCTACCTGTCCCTTATCTGCCTCATTCTCAGAGAGATCCTCATCCTCATCCTCCTCCACATTCTCATTCTCGGCTGAGTGAAGGATTAGGTCAGGGTCACCTCTGGTTCCCTCGAGGGGAGGCATGTCTCCTTCTGGATTAGAATGGCTAAGAAGCTTCTCAGCCTTTCTGGCATCATAAGTCTCGAGGAGACCAATCAGAAAGGAGGTGGTGGGGTTAGCCCCTTGCTTAATCTTCCTAGAGTTACATACTTGTCGTAACTCGCGGAAGCTAAGCACAGTATATCTTGAAGGGATGACCTGTGGAGGGTCAACTGACACAAGGGGAGACTCAGAGTTTCCTCCTTTGTCCGACATACTGTTTCTAGTGTGGTGTAAGTGATGCACCTACCTACACTATGTGTTTACCTACTGATCCCTTGCTAAGAGTTGCAGCCAAGGTGTGCTAAGCCTTGAGGAGCTACAACAGCTGGTTCAGTAGAACTCAGAGTATTCTAAGCTTTAGTTATATGTACTAACAGTACTTATGCGATCTTTCAACAAGATATTCTTAGGATACGTGTGGTAAAACAACAGCAAGCTCAAATCCCAACCGCTGCTCACCAATGTGAGAAGTTGGCCCGATATGCAGCGTTCGCTATTCTAGCGACCGCTATGTATCGTTCCAAACGACCCTTATGGTGATTGGTTGTAAGTCAACCTATAGACCAGCTATCCTAGTAGCGTGGATACGAGCAGTCTAAGGCTAAAGACTCGAGAGGGCGCGTTAAGCCAGCTGTTTACCACACATGTACCCCTTGAACACCAAGTGAAAGGACACCACACAAGTGTTATGAAAATAAACAGGATATTTATTAAGAATCACAACAGCCCTGTACTCTTTATGAGGACAGGGTACTAAGCACAAACCAAATCTCTTAGGAAAATACTTCAAGTGCACAATTAAAACAAGTGTCCGAGGACACGGAAAGTTTAAAGGTCTCGGGCGGACCCGATAAGGCAAGTCGGAAGCGAGGGACTCGGGACCCTAGAGTAAAGAGGCTATGCAGGCACCGAAATGCCGAGTTACCTAGCCACGAGGGCTGCGGCTGCACAAGTCTTACAGGCGTCGGGGTCTTCGCTGACGAGCCAGGAGCCGGAAGAAAAGGAGTTGCTGGCCGGCGACCAGTGATGAATAGTTCGTAGAGATCCAAGCCTGGATCAGAGATCGTTGACACCTGAAAGCAGAGGGGACCAAGTTCGTACTACTAGCCAGTAGTCAGAGGGTACCAGGAGGGCACCGGTTGGCCGTCACCTCGACCAGGTGAGTGGGCGACGCTAGGCTCTGCAGTCTCACGGACCAGGAGGCGTTGTCGGCGACCAGGATGGAGGTGCAAGCTGTCCCACGAAGGATGATGCTGTCGGCGTCGCTGGGCCCAGGATTGGGGCAACAAGACTTGGCAAATCTCAGGGCCACGTGGTGGGCCTAAGATGGCGTCTTGGATGGACCAGGAGGGTCCGGGATGCTTCCCGCAAAGATGGAAGCAAGGGCCAGTCTGGAGCAACCAGACCAGCAGTGTTGATTGTCGGATGTCGTCACAGAAGGGCACAAGCCAGCGGCTAGTGACCAGACAACGTGCTGAGCAGCGAGCAGAAGGGCCCCACGCAGATCGTGGAGATGCTGGGAGACTGCACTTCGGTGCTGGAGCGGCTCAGGGTCGGGGCTTCTCGGACCCCAGAGCACTCACCAGAGAATTACTTCGATGGTCGTGCTGGTTAAGAAAGCGTGCAGGTTTTGATGATGGCCGGTCCCTCGAGGTCTCGTCGCACCCACAGATCACAGCTGAGCTGATGACGTGGGTAGAGGTCAGAGGTGCCAGGGAAGCCGGGTCTCGTCGAGCTGGGCCGTCGGATCCTTGAGGAAGGACTTGCAGCAAACCGCAGAGTTCTTAGATGGTGCCCGCTGATGCAGGGTGACTACTCCTTAGTCACAAGGGAGAAATCTTGAGAAGAGTCTCGAATGTCCTTTCGTAGAAAGTAGTTCTTGATTCAAAGATGATCTAATTTGGAAGGGTCCCCGCTCCGGCCTTTATCCTAAAGAAAGGGGTGGGTACATGACTAGGTCCTGCCCTAAGGGTGGGACCAGGAAGGGGGGTAGTTACACCCCTCTCCCCTGCCGGACTTTCCCCAGGCCAGGGCTGGCGCCCCTGGAACTGGTTCTGACCGGCAGATGCGTAGTGAGCGCCGGGGTGCCACTCCGCAGTCACCTTCTTGCAAAAGCCCTACCTACCCAGAATACACAAACCCTGTCTGGGACGGTGCGAACACCGCCCTCGACAGGAAACCCTTTGTCCAAGCGCTCCTCGCTGGAAGGACTCCCAGCAGCAGGAGGTCAGACTCGTGTCTGTGGTGGCAGCATCCATTTTGTGGAGCTGAGGCTTTAGTTAACTCTAACCGGGGTTCACAGTTACGTACATGTCGTGTCCCTCTAGAAGGGCGGAATGCTAACCTCGTCGCCAGAATTGGTGAGAGGGCAGCATCCCGATTCGTATGACACCTTACTCGACATGTCTTGATAACGCGACACCGAAGTTACCGATATGGTACGCGTTATCATGGAACAGCCATTGGGTCTTGATTCCGCAAGCTGCAACCGGGCTCGGCTCGGGCCAGAACACAGTTCACACGAGCCCACGCACTCTGCCTTCAGGATTGTCAAGGCCTGCCATAGGAGTGACTGATAGGAACTCGGGTGTCCATTGTATGGTTAGATATAGAGCTACTATATCTAAAGCAAAGGGTGATTACACGACTTCGCCCCAGCTGTCATGCAGCCAGTTGTGTCAAATTTAGGAGGCCAGCCAGGGGTGGCATAATACATGCTGCAGCCCCTGGCGGCCCTGGGTACACCTATGCCCTGAGTTACAGGGTCTGATAAGGTGGCCCAGTACCAATTGGTAAATGCACCTAGGGTACATATCGTAATTTAGAAAGAGAACAGCCAGGCTGTGGGTCTGATTAGCAGGCCCACAGCCCGAGAAAGTCGTAAACCAGTGAAACAAAAGCAAAAAATCTGGGTGATCATAGGATTGCAGACCCTACTCTCCTACAACCAAGCACTCTGCCTCCAGGATCAATAAGGCCTGCCATAGGAGTGACTTATAGGTTACTTTATGTCCTTGTATGTGTTAGATATAGAGATACTATACCTAAAGCAAGGGGTGATTACACCACCTTGCCCCAGCTGAGTCATCAGCCAGTTGTGTCAAATAGTAAGGCCAGGCGTGGCACAATACGTGCTGCAGCCCATGGTAGGCCTTGAATGCACCTATGCCTGGGTACCTATGTAGCGTTCTAATCTAGGACCCTGATCTATATTGTGACCTTATGCCCCTATTCGGCTATAAATCCATTTATTCCCTATATTGGCATAACCGATGAAATGCAATATTCAGAAACTCGTCTCTGGCCTCACACGAACAGAGCCACATTTCAGAATCGCTTTCTCTGCCACTTCCTTTGCAACCAATTAGTGCAATGACATAGTAACTTCTGCTATCTAAGATTCCTAGATTAACACTCCGAGTTCTTAAACAAGATAAAAACTCCGCAACCTGGAAATCCCCGCTTGCTATGTTTTGATTAGTAATAGAACTCTAATGAGCACTGATAGACGATCACTTCCTAGTGACATCTTTATTGACGTCTTATGTCCAAAAACTTACATCAAACAAGGCACCTTTCAGGTATAAATATTACCAACGTTGCCTTAAGCAAAAGCTGTCTCGCTGCTGAAGTTGCTGCTGTTATGCTGATGATACCATAGCTGCTATCGCTACTGCTATCGCTGCTAACGAGCGAACGATGGTGTGGTGAACTTAGGAGCTGAACAGCTGTCCCCCTGCAAGAGCCCAGCAGATGCAAGCTGCCCGCGGATGCTGCCCCTCCTCCTCCTCCTCGACGCGCTGAGAGAGACGCTGTCTTTTCTCCTGCAGAGAAATCCAGCTCCGGCGTTTCCAGGCTACCCTTGCGGGTGACTGGGATATCGACCCCCTGAAGGAGATACCAGACCTCCATCATTCTATTCCAGAGGTATGCTGTTGACTAAACCCTTAGAGAGAATTCTTGAAGCAAACCTTGGCAAAACCAACTTAACTTAAAGCTACTTACTTACTCCCCTCCCAAGTATTAGGCTTAGTTCAGGTACACTGGGGTAGGCGTAGTTAGAAGCACCCGTTGAGTATTTTAGCCTAATGTAATATGAATGTATATATGTTTTATTCATTTTAAACCATTGTATGGCTAAGAAACCATATCAATGCTTTTACAGTATTATTTCGCAATACTCATCTTACTGTACGTACTTTTTATAATAACAAGTCTTGCAATTGTGGCAATTCATTTCTCTTGTACGAGAAGAAAGACTGTTCAATAAATGTTACCCTTTATTGAAAACGCCCATCTCTCTATTCTCTACATATTGTGAAAGTAAACTGCACAACCACTGACTGAGTAAAATAACTGTCTATTGTTTCACACGACCCTAGAGATTGACTCTTTTCTGAGGAGTAAAGTTGTCATGTTGCACGGTTGTTGGAAAACTGAATCCCTTCTTGTCTGTACCAGGGAAGCTGATCACTTCCTATTCAGTCAAGAAAGTTTCCAGTGACCTCTGAGCTAGTTGGTAACAAACCCAATTAAGTTTAGCATAGTCAGTAGAGGCCTGGAAGATCCGCACTTCTACGTCGATACTACTGTTTATGTTATTCCAATGCACAGGGCCTATTGGGAAAATAGGAACTACACTGCATGGCGCCCAACGTTTGGTAAGGCGATAAACTAACGCAAGACGTTTGAGAAACTCAGTTGTGCATTTTTCACACAGACCCCTTTCTCCCGTAAATACTCCAATAGACGTCTGGAGTGGGTGAAAGGTTAAAATCCGCCCGTACTCAGTAGGAAGAGATTCCTATGTAAAGCTCTGGTTTATTCAACGTTGAAGGATACAGTGTTCCAAAATATTGTGCACCTAATCTTTGTCTCATTGGAGACCTACTCTGCAAAACCTGCATTTATAAAATGTCAGTAGAAAACAACGGAACTGATGCCGCAGTAAATGCGACTCAGCAGGGTCCCGACGGGACTATTGAACCGGGGGCAATAATCATCACAGTGCATTTAAGAAAATCTATGACTTTAAAACTTATAGAAAACGGACTGACACCACAAGGTGGTACAGTAATTTTCGTGATAGAGGCACACGAATATCGGCAGACAGAGGTGTTCTATTCATGGATAAACTTTCCAGCGGCAAACGCTAGAACAAAAGAGTTTCACTATTACAAAATAGAGAAACCACCGGATGAGTACGCTCCTTTCGAGGAGACTGAAATCCCACTAAAATTCCAAGAGCACCTGCTCTGGTTTAATGGCGCCCTAAAACATAATGATCACATTACCAGGCTCGGTCCACTAGGTAGACCAGGAGCAACGTGGCCGGTTCTAGCCAGCTACACACCACATCCGGACATTGAAAAAATGTCAAAAGAAGAGCTGTTAGTACAGCTAAAACACTAATAAAAATACATAGGCAATTAGTGCAATATGTAATGCGGACTGCAACAGTCCAACCAGCTGTTAATGTACCACAGCTGACCCCTCACCAGGGGAACACTAATAAAATTACACCACAGAACATACAGTCATGTCTTGGTAAAACACCCATAAAACAGGAACAAATTCATTTCTGGTTAGTGCAAAAAAAATCACTCAAAAAGAGGCAGTATTTCCGGATACTACCCCTATCGAGAAACACAGAATCTTGACCATCTGCCTTCCTATGGGAATCGCATCACACGTGGAGGACTGTGACACTTGGGGTACAGTCTTTGCTTCCATTTACACAAAAACACATGGTGTTCCGTCTATGGCGGTAATACCGGATGTGCTAAAACAGATTCAGAATGAATACGGTCCAGAGCCCGCTTTAACTCTTGGTATGAAATTACTGAAAGACTTCAGGCAGGTCTCGGCTATATTATTAGCCAATATAAAGGGAGAAGCAGCATCTGTGGCGATCCGCCAGAAGTTGAGGGAAACAGATATAACAGATCAGCCAATTGAGCTTGCCAGAATCATAGAGAAATGCTATGAAGAATTAGGTAGAGACAGCTTGGGTGGGAAACCAGTAACGCCCCAATTGCTCGAAAATCCTGAAAAATTATTTATTAAAAATAATTCAAACACTCCTAAAAAGAGCTGGTATGGAAATAAACAATCCACTCCCAAGGAAAGAGTTTTCCAGCCCAGAGGAAGGTCTCCTCGACGGAGGGAAAGAACTCCGACTCGAGAACACCAGTCTCCCCAGAGGGAGCCCTCTGAGAAAAGATATAACCTTAGAAATAGGGATAATTTGAAAAAGCCTGATAGATATCAAAGTATTGATACACGTCCCTCTCGATCTTTTTCGAAGAAATCGGAAAAAAGAGGACGGTCAGACCCAGGAGAGCACACCAAGTCCAAAGACAAGGAACCTGCTCAGAGTAAAAAATCTCAATTTCCGAAAAAGAAGGTAGCCAGTATTAGAGTAATCAACCATGCCGAGAATACCGAGGACACAGTTGAATAACGGGGAGTGGGCACAGACAATGTTGGACAGTGCAGCAGAAATCACTATAGCCCGCAAGATCTTGATGAGTCATCTGGAGACAGTGGACACGAATGAATACATTCAGGTTGAAACTGCTGACACCAGACTTAGCGAGCCCCATAAGATATACGAAATAGCATTGCGTTTAGAGGGTGATAAGACTAGGAAAATAAAGGGTCTATTTTGGGATAAACTCTCAAAAGGCTATGATGTTCTGTTAGCTGAAAAGGATTGGCCCTCAGAGTTTGTCAGGGAGTGCCCTCGTGGCGAAGAAATGATTATGCCTGCCTTCTCGAATCACATTCCGATTCACAAAAAATATACTTATGCAAGGAAATGGGCGGTAGCCCAGGCACCGGCATTATATAGAAATCATGTAGGATGGGATGAGGACTCACCTCCTCACAAAATCCAGTTAAAAAGTGAACCAACTGCCCAAAGGCAGTATCCCATTAAGCAAGAAGCTAAAAAACAAGTCAGGGAGTTCTTAGATCAACTTGAATACCAGGGGGTGATTGAAACATGCACCTCTCAAATGAACAATCCTTTGTTTCCTGTCTCCAAGCCAGACAATTCATATCGTCTAGTTTTGGACTACAGACACCTTAATGCATGTTGCAAACCTTTTGCAGTACAAAACTTGCATAGTGCAGCCCTAATGAATAACATAGTTAGGAAAAAGTATAAAACGACATTAGACATATCTAATGGTTTCTTTTGTCAAAACATTGCACCAGAAAGCAGGTATTTGACCGCTTTCTCCGTAATGGGGTCTCAGAAAATTTCTGTAGGCTCCCACAGGGGTTCAAGAACAGCCCAGGACTATTCTCAGCTAGAGTAAGAGAGTTACTACAAATATATGATGAGGCATTATCCTACGTAGATATCTATCTCAGAGACGACGACTTGGAGACTCACTTGAAAAGAGTGAACACCATTATACTTGGGTTCGCAGCAGAGGGTTACAAATTCAACTTTAAAAAGTCTCGAATTGCCCATCTGACAGTATTTTTTTTAGGATACGAATTATCAAGTAAAGGAAAAAGCCTAGCGGACAACTTCTTAGAGAAGTGCGCTGTACTCCAAGATCCAAAAACGCTGAAGAATTTACAATCCATACTAGGTTTTCTGAATTTCGGAAGAACATACATCCTAAATTACGCAGAGAGGGTAAACCTCCCTACAAACTAATTAAACCTGATTTTAAACAAATCAATTGGACTCAAAAACACACAGAAATTTTGAGATCACTGCAAACAGACATGTTAGCAAAAACAAAATTATATACACGTGACAACACACGCGATCTTGTAATCCGAGTCATCCCAGGAGGATGCGGATTCACGTACCTGACGTCTAATGAGGGAGAAAAGGTACCAATTTCAATTAAATCTCACTTGTACACACAAGTAGAAAAAACATTCAGTCACACAGAAAGAACTGTGAAAGCAGTGCAAATTGCATTAGCAAATGAACGAGAATTAGCACATGGTAAACAGATTAATATCCTCACAGCAGAATCCGCCTTCGAGGCGCTATTCAGCCCAGTAAACCTGCCTACAGTGTCACTGGATCCGAAATGGATACAGTGTATAGATTCTCTAGGAGCGGAAGATGTGAAATACTATTTTGCCCCGCAATTCAAAGAACTGAATGATTTAGAATATGAAGAAGAATATCCTCTGCCAATCAAACTTCTGCCTCTCCCACAGTACGCCTGTATAATGTACAGCATTTCAACGTAGAGAGCAAATCCTACGATGCAGCCTGTGCTATTGTTAAAGGTCGTTGGCTGTGCGGCAAATTCAGACCGAAAGTAACAAAAACTGAATCAGTGAAGTACTGTTCGGCTCAGAGAGCTGAAATCAGATCTTTAAAGATGGCGCTCGAAAATGCAGAACGTGAATTCCCCACACTAATCGTGTGCGATTCTCATTTATGGGTCAACTCTTACAATAATACGTTGCAGAGCTGGATTGAAAACGATTACAAAGATGACACAGGTGCCACAATAAAGCATAAATTGCTCTGGAACCAGGTAACTCTTTTACAGAAAGAACTACAAAAGACTCACGTGATACACGCACAGAGACTTCAACGTGATGGCGTTCACGTTGCAGGGAATTCATTGGCTGACACAGCCACAGCGGAAGCAACTAATCTGGCTTCCGTAGCCACAAAAAAGCGTGCAGAAAAATACATAGACGGGGAAACCATGCTGGCAGTAAAAACAACCGTAAAAGGCGACTGTGCAGCACTACCCGTGAACTATCCACTCAATTATGCATACGTAATCGATGCAAACTCTGTTCCTTTTGCTCGAATCCCTGGAGTGGGGGATAGGGTAATTCCAAACAGGGACCGGAGGGGCTTCCTATTACAGGAAGCACATATGGGGTTGGGTCTGGGACACCAAACAATCAGGGACTCTCTGAGAGAATTAGAATCAGAGTACTAGTGGCCGGAAATGAGTGAAGGCATTCATGAGTTTGCAAAAAACTGTGAAGACTGCAACAGAGATCGCAGTGGAGAACCGGCCAGTGTAGTGTCAGAAGCCCTAATAGAAAGCATCAGGCAATCTATTCGCGCTATCAAAAAAGAGAAACGCGTCCCATGGTACATCATTAAGGCTAAACACACTTAAAAAATGTGGCCCCAGCGCTCGGCTGACGCCAGATCGGTTATAAAAGATCTGCGAGTCTTTATCGGCACATACGCAATTGCCATGTTCCATTCTGACGAGGGTCCATGCTTTTAGCTCTCGAGCTTATAAGGAGGCCATAGCCAGCATGGGAATTGGGTTGCGGTATTCTTGTCCGTCACACCCCGAAGGGAATAGTGTGGTAGAAAGAAAAAACCGTGACATGAAGCGATCTATAACAGCAAAGGTATTAGGTTCAGGTGCTGGGTGGGTCAAACATCTAATAAGTGTCCAAATCAGTCTTAATAACTTGCCAAGAAATTCTCTAAAAGGTTTCAGCCGATACGAACTATTGTTCGGAATTAGAATGAGAGTTCAGGACTTAGATAGTCAAGTATCAGTGGTACAAGATAAGAAAATAGACTGACATCAAAGATCGGTTGGCTGTTTTACAGGACTTGAATGAAACAAGAAAATCCTTAAGCAACATAAAGTTAAAGCAACAGCCAGATACCACTGACGAGGCACCACAAGCAACAGCCCCAGCAAGGACTGTCTGGATTCCAAAGATTGGGGATCTAGTCAGAAAAAATAGCGGTGAAGAAGGAATTTGGGCCTTCTTACAGAAAAGCAGTACCTGTCTTGGCAGTCACCGGAACAAGATCAGTAGTACTACCGCCCCTTGCTGGTAAAAAGGAGAACAGAGTTGTATCTATCGACCTGGTAAAACCACAAGCATGTGGCCTATAATCAACAGTAGGCCCAGTGGACTCCCAAGAAACAACAGAATACCCAAACTTGCAACAATCCAAGAGGTTCAAACTGGAAGACTAATCACATTCGATAAGCCTGCAGAGCACAGAGAAGAACTATGCAATAATGCCATGGAACTCGTGCCTCTTGAGACACAGATGGAAACAGTTCGTCAAGAAACACCAGTCTACAATAATGTGGCATCAGAAAGTGCTACCGAAAGACAGATTGACAGAACAATCCCAACAATTGACAGAACTGCCTCTGGTTATTTCATCGACTTCGACAACTTTTCCGAGGATCAAAGCAACCCCAAAGTGATGCCAGAAATAAAAAAGACTTTTAAAGAAAAAGCAACAGAACTCTTTCAGCAAATCAAAAAAGTATATCTGGATGCACCATTGATTGAGCATTGGATTATTTCGGGGGTATTTATACTCCTACTATGCCTAATTTTAGTTTTAATTTTAGGAAAGTTTATTACAATTGAATGGACACAGCAAGTCAGAACATCAACTTAGTCCTCAAACCACACAGATCATCCCACGTGAAGAAAAGAGAACTGTCAACAGTAAATGTCACAGCCATTCGAATACCCGGTGGGGTAGTATGGGAGAAAACTGACTATGCGATCTATGGTCCGGTCGAGATCCTGAAGTATCCTCATCAACTGAAGGTTTCCTTAAGTGACTTTGTAAAACCTAGTACATTCTCTGATGATTGGGACTTTGACAGTATTAATAACATGTCTGATTTAGTAATGTCAGCTAGATTTACAGAACATGATTATTTACAAGGTTCGTCTAGTTATGAACAGATGTTCTGTTTTACACATTATGGCGATCATTATTTGCATAAATCTGCACAACCTAGAAATTTTTTTAAGTATAATCAATGGGAACATTGTGCTACACCACCTAAAAGCAGTTCTAAAACATTCTTTGAGAAATTCAAGTACTTCTCAGGGTTTAACACCAGTGATGCAGAAAGTTTTATTACAAACTGTTAGATAAAACAGGAACTAAAACAATGCTGACAAATACTAAATTAATATATTCAGAAGCATTTTATGAAAAAATTATGACATTTGGTTTTGATTATTGGAAAAATAACATTGAAACAAAAACCATTTGGGGTACGAAAGATTGGCAGGTACAAGGCCTAGAAGCACTATTCAGAACCTGCATGATACCAGAACAAATGATGTTTTTAAATGACACAATTCACCAAACATCCTGTCTTGGCCTAGCTAAGATCAAAGACCTAATCAAACCGTCTATTACGAAGCCAATACCTGAAAATACAACAACAGATATTGAGATAGACGTAACTAAAATTTAACATTTTAACAGAACACATCCAGATTGGAAAAAGTGGTTAATCTGGCCTACTGACACAAACAACTGTCAAGATAGATTCCTGAACAAAACACAGGGGTTAAAAATGACCAGACAAGACCCTAGATACTCCCAGAGACAACATCCAGGGATAGTAACAACATACAGTGTAGGGAAACTCTGCCTCGAATGGCTAGGAACATCCACACTGGCTGAAATTAAGCAACACTTGTCTTTACTTAAAGATGGTGCTGATTTGCGCGATTTCATTCTTGGACCCCGCGAACAGCGTCTAAAGCGTTTCATAGCGGCCAGCATCTATGCTGCATACAACGAGGCTTGGAAAGTCACACAAATTGAAACAGCAGAAAAAATACGAGAAATTGATCGTATTAATTTGGAAAATCACTTTCTGTAGTGGACAATGGGTTAATGACTCTGTCCTCCAGAATATATTCGTTGGACAATATTGTATCCTCTGCCTTTGATATAATAGACAGAGACTTGCTAATGTTACAGCATGGCCTGTCGCATTTACGTTCTATTGTACAATTAGGCTGGGCGCTGCAAAATCTTCGTTCAGGCTATGTGCCTTGGCGTTTAATCAACACAACATCATTGTTTTCCATTTTTAACCTTACTGATAAACAAATCAACTTGGCACAGAAAGGAGCAGACTACTCAATCCTGAGCATCGAAAAACTTGAGAGATTACAATGTCAGAAAGTCCTGTCATTGAATGGATAATACACAGAATTATCACTATTCCGATAACAACTTTCCGATTTAAAAAGTGCCTTGAATACATACCTACTGGCCAGTATGAACGATTAGGTAAAGGATATGTTAAGTCAGCATGGAAATTACCATACACACATTCATGCTATAGTGACAGCGACAAAAATGTATTTCTTAGTGGTGAAAATTGTAAACGTTCACTAAGCGGTATACTTTTGTGCCAGGGTATTAATTTACACGGAGCCTGTGAAGGTAATTCTAACAACCTTTCATGCCACCAGCTTGTCACACCTGCAACGCAGATAGAGCCCTTCTTTATGCAACTCGCGAATGGGAGTTACATTCTAAGAACGGATCACAGATGTTGTGGCCTTTTGCCTGGAAAAACGTATCGCGTAAGCGTAACATCCATGGTCAAATGCTGTATGCAAGCATTGTTACCGAGTGGCCCTGGAGACAGAGACTCCCATCTGGCCTCGTCTGCATTTCTCTTCTATACGAATTGATACTTTAAGCAAAATGAAGTCTGTGCTTTTGCAGACAACAGTGCCCATCACGTCATCAAAAGAGACGTATGATCTCCTAGTTGCAAGGACAGCTACGGAGGTTCATGACCTTTTATCAACAAATTGCCCCGTGCATTTCGTAGAAATGTTGAGCCAACTCCTTAACATGTCTAGTGCCACAGGCATCCCAGGCATATTTAAGACGATTTTTACGGGACTGCTTACACCATTTCAAGCAATTCTGGGAATCGTTCAAAATTTTGTCCACTCTGTTTTTGGCGGCATACCCCTATTTTTGGGACTTGTAGCAGGGATTTTATTTTTGACCCTCCTGCTTCGTTATGGCAAGCCACAGCTCAGACATGACTCCTATGGGAATGGAAGAAACAATCCTAGCAATCCGCTACTGGGACAGAATAACTAGAGTCCTTGGATTGGCCAGGCTGAGAGATCTAAACATGACCTGGTTCCTTTCATTCAGACCGATATGGCAATCCTGCATCTTACCTGTACTTCGATGTATGCTATGCGGAGATGAGTGCGTGTTGGACACCTGTCTTGCACTTCCATCAGCAGTACCAATGGATATCGATACTTTGCTAAGTCCGATAACGGCTCACGCATTGTGTTGTCCCCAGCGGCTACCAATCCTGATGACGGCATTCGTTGAGACTCCTGTGCTACGACTAGGTGGTAACAGTGGAGCGAGTGACAAAAGCAACATCACCCAGGTACGACCTTCTGTGAGCATTGCTGATCCCGACTTTGATGACAGCAATCATTCTCACACCTGCCAAGTTACAGCACTATCAAATTTGGTCGAACTGTCACCTGATTTTGTAGATCAATTCTTTGAGAGCCTGTCTGATATGATGTTCTCACCCGAACAGAAACAATAACTTTAGAGAAGCATTCCGACACACAGCGTTCCCATGAACTCTGAATTCGGCCTTCAGTTTTGAACAACAAAAACTGCTAAAAGCGTTGGAACTCTATTTTCCCCGTTCATGCAATAATTCTTTTGAATTGAACACTTTTTAATATTCATGTTTTTAGGCACGAAAAATTCTTTGCTTAAAGTAGAACTATTCATAGAGAACAGAAGCTTATAATTCTATTTCTATATACATCTAGAGACATAATAACTTCACCAGCCTCTAGCACATTTTACTGCAATGCATTTATATGTGATGAAATTATCTCGCCCTTCTGTATTCAGAGATATTTCATGTGTAATTCTTTTTGCATAATCGTTCATTAATTACATATGCTATAATTTGAATGATTTCTATGCTTCAAAAACGTACAGTACCTAAATTTTCACGTATTACAATATACGCCTATTTCAAATGCATATATGTATTTTGGGGTGGGCAATGTTACACATGCATCTTATTGCTCTAGTTTTAGTAATTTGATGGACATGAATTCGTGGAGTGGGTGTAGCGTTCTAATCTAGGACCCTGATCGATACTGTGACCTTATGCCCCTATTCGGCTATAAATCCATTTATTCCCTATATTGGCATAACCGACCAAATGCAATATTCAGAAACTCGTCTCTGGCCTCACATGAACAGAGCCACATTTCAGAATCGCTTTCTCTGCCACTTCCTTTGCAACCAATTAGTGCAATGACATAGCAGAAGTTACTATCTAAGATTCCTAGATTAACACTCCGAGTTCTTCAACAAGATAAAAACTCAGCAACCTGGAAATCCCCGCTTGCTATGTTTTGATTAGTAATAGAACTCTAATGAGCACTGATAGACGATCACTTCCTAGTGACATCTTTATTGACGTCTTATGTCCAAAAACTTACGTCAAACAAGGCACCTTTCAGGTATAAATATTACCAACGTTGCCTTAAGCAAACGCTGTCTCGCTGCTGAAGTTGCTGCTGTTATGCTGATGATACCATAGTTGCTATCGCTACTGCTATCGCTGCTAACAAGCGAACGATGGTGTGGTGAACTTAGGAGCTGAACAGCCGTCCCCCTGCAAGAGCCCAGCAGATGCAAGCTGCCCGCGGACGCTGCCCCTCCTCCTCCTCCTCGTCGCGCTGAGAGAGACGCTGTCTTTTTTCCTGCAGAGAAATCCAGCGCCCGCGTTTCCAGGCTACCCTTGCGGGTGACTGGGATATCGACCCCCTGAAGGAGATACCAGACCTCCATCATTCTATTCCAGAGGTATGGTGTTGACTAAACCCTTAGAGAGAATTCTTGAAGCAAACCTTGGCAAAACCAACTTAACTTAAAGCTACTTACTCCCCTCCCAAGTATTAGGCTTAGGTCAGGTACACTGGGGTAGGCGTAGTTAGAAGCACCAGTTGAGTATTAATGTATATATGAATGTATATATGTTTTATTCATTTTAAACCATTGTATGGCTAAGAAACCATATCAATGCTTTTACAGTATTATTTCGCAATACTCATCTTACTGTACGTACTTTTTATAATAACAAGTCTTGCAATTGTGGCAATTCATTTCTCTTGTACGAGAAGAAAGACTGTTCAATAAATGTTACCCTTTATTGAAAACGCCCGTCTCTCTATTCTCTACATATTGTGAAAGTAAACTGCACAACCACTGACTGAGTAAAATAACTGTCTATTGTTTCACACGACCCTAGAGATTGACTCTTATCTGAGGAGCAAAGTTGTCATGTTGCACGGTTGTTGGAAAACTGAATCCCTTCTTGTCTGTACCAGGGAAGCTGATCACTTCCTATTCAGTCAAAGTTTCCAGTGACCTCTGAGCTAGTTGGTAACAAACCCAATTAAGTTAAGCATAGTCAGTAGAGGCCTGGAAGATACGCACTTCTACGTCGATACTACTGTTTATGTTATTCCAATGCGCAGGGCCTATTGGGAAAATAGAAACTACACTACACCTAGGGTACACTGTACAGGGGCTCACAAGGTGATCCATGTCCCAATTGGTAATGCACCTAAAGTGCATTGGCATAAATTTAGAGAAAGAACAGCAGGCTGTGGGTCTGATTGGCAGGCCCACAGCCACATTAAGTCAAAAACCAGTGAACCAAAAAGCAAAAATTGGGGTGCCCATAGGATAGCAGACCCTACTCTCCTACAGTGGACCCCGGTCTGGGGTTCAAGGGGGGCCTGTACGTGCCTGACCTTTGGAGAAAAGGTTCATTCAGAATGACTCGGGACAGGAACCTCATGAATCCAGGCGGGTACAAGACTGCCCCCCCAAGACTGCCCCCCCCTCCCAAGACTGCCCCCCCCCAGGCCAGGCCAGCAGAGGCCGCATCCCCGTCTCAGCCCAGCAGGCAGATCCGAGGCTGGTTGGAAATGAGCGAGAAGGACCGGACTGTGGATTGAACCCTCGGCCGCGTCTGCCGGAGCTGCTGTTAATGACCGCTCCAGAGGGCATTATCAGACCACTCACGGCTCGGGGCTGAAGGGGTATGGGCAGGATGAGAAATAATACCCACTGAATGTTAATCCCCGCCCCCCCCACGCATGGAGACATCCCCCCCCCCAAGCATGGAGACATCCCTGCGCCCCCCCCAAGCATGGAGACATCCCTGCCCCCCCCCAAGCATGGAGACATCTCTGCCCCCCCCAGGCACGGAAACATCCCCGCCCCCCCCAGGCATGGAAACATCCCCAGCCCGACCCCCAGGCATGGAAACATCCCCGGCCCGACCCCCAGGCATGGAAACATCCCCGGCCCGACCCCCAGGCATGGAAACATCCCCGGCCCGACCCCCAGGCATGGAAACATCCCCGGCCCGACCCCAGGCATGGAAACATCCCTGGCCCGACCCCCAGGCATGGAAACATCCCCCGCCTGACCCCCAGGCATGGAAACATCCCTGGCCCGACCCCCAGGCATGGAAACATCCCCGGCCCGACCCCCAGGCATGGAAACATCCCCGGCCCGACCCCCAGGCATGGAAACATCCCTGGCCCGACCCCCAGGCATGGAAACATCCCTGACCCGACCCCCAGGCATGGAAACATCCCCGGCCTGACCCCCAGGCATAAAGACATCCCCGGCCCCCCCAGGAATGGAGACATCCCCGCCCCCCTCTCCCCCGATTATTAGGGACATCGTGTTGGACTTGGCCCTTCTGGCAGGTTCACCCCTAAACTTTTTGCTTTTAATGGTGACCTGGTGATGGTGATTTTTGGCTTCTGCGCACTTTCACTGTGTCCCATTGGAAAGTGCGTGCGCACTCTGAGTGCATGTGGTGAGATAGGCCTGCCCTCCCATAGGAATGCATGGGGAATGTGTGCGTCCCTGGTAGTTCCTGATGCGTGGGGTGTGCAGGCTCGAGTCTGGTATGTGCGGACTCGTGTGATTGAATGCTGCGAAATGATGTATTCGGCGTGTATGTGTCTAGTGTGGAAGTGCCACTTCTAGACATGGGTGTGCGTGTGCTGTAAAGGTGCTGGCGTGTGATTGGTTGGAGCTGGCTGGGGTGCCAGGCTCCATGAGTCATGATGGGTCTGCACGGTGGTGAGTGTGGAGATTAGCATGTGTGATGTGAGGGAGTGGTGCACCTGGGTCCTGAATGGGGCTGGGCTTTCCCCCACACAATGCTGGCTCCGCCCCTATGGTGCGTCTAATGACCCTAGCCCTGCCAGTGAATAGAGTGAGGGGCTGAGCACATCAAGAGTGCTCACAAACCAGCTGCGACTGGTTTTTCCCCTCACCCTGAAGCCAGACAAAGGATTTTACAGTATAAGAAGGGGCTGTGTACCCTTACAATTTGTTCTCTTCCAGGATCCTATCTGAGGGGGGCTGCTGCTGCTGGGCGCCAGGAGGACCGCCACTTGGACTACCTCCCTGCCTGGAGGCCCAGTGAGCTGGCCCAGCCTTGCCCCCCCCAATCTTGCTACAGTCCTAGAGGACTTTGTTTTGGACTTGCTGAACTTTTTGTGCCCTCCCAGCGCTTTATCTGGTACCTAGTGCCTGGGAGTGCTTTATTTTGCTTCTAGCGCTTAAGAGCGCTTGATTTTGCTTATAGTGCTTGGGGAGTGCTTTTATCTGCCTTCAGCGCTTTTGAGCGCTGTATTTATTCTCCAAAGCGCCTGGGAGCGTTGCAATGGTCTTTAGCGCTGGGGAGCGCTTCATGTGCTTTGGCCGGTGCCCACCAGGCATTTCGAAAGTCCCGTTTCCTCGAGTATCACCGCCGCAGCCCAGGAGTGTTGAAACCGTTGCCTGGCCGCTGCCTAGTGCGACCCTGAAGTGCCGCCTCCACACCCAAGGGCCGCGCTGCTATTGGCTGCCCTGAGCAGCGTGACCCGGAAGTGCCCGCGGCCCGCCTGGTTGTAGGCAGGGCCTCGCAGACAGAATGAGAAGAGCTGCGAGACGAGGGAAGGAAGCTGCCTGCCGGGTCCCCCGGGGGTCCAGAGTGTAGGGAGAGCCCCGGATGTTTTCCTGATCTCCAAGGAGGCCGGGAGCCCTCACCGCCTCCCAGAACGCCCCCGCCGAGGAGGAGAGAGAAGGCCCCGCTGCCCGAGAATAGCAGGTCGGGTAAAGCGCTGGCGGGACTCCGGTGTTGCAGGAGAGCCCCGCCGCCCAGAAGGAAGGACCGGAGTCCCCCAAAAAAAGCCCGGTAAGTGAAGGAGGGCTGGTGGGGGCTCCGCGAGTGCCACAGGGGAGCCGGTCCCAACCCGGCTCCAGTTCTGAGCGGGCCCGCCGTTGCGGGCCGCTCCAACCCTCGAGGCATACTGAGAGGCTCCAGGGCAGCCTAAGTTTATCCCGAGTCCCCCGGGAGGAGACTCCTACGATTTCCGGGGGCAATTGGTCATTCCTAGCCCACGTAGGGCTCCGGGGGCACATTTGTTGTTGAGCCCTGAGAGGCTCCAGGCGGCATTATTGTTCCACAAGTTCCCGGAGAGGGACTCCACTGCCCCCCCCCCCGTTTACTCAGAGTCCGGAGGGGACTCCTACACCACAGTTGTTTGTAGGGCCCAGAGGGGCTCAGGGGGCATTCTTTTCATTCCTTTACTTGGAGCCCAGAGAGGCTCACAGCGCACATTGTGTTTAGAGCCCAGAGAGGCTCAGGTACATTGTATTTGTTCAGAGCCTGCGAGGCTCCCACGTGGCCCACCTGATTGTTACACAGCTGCCCAGCACTTAGTGGGCAGCTGCCACGTTTAGGCCCCTGACTTTGGGACACAGGGTGTCCTAGCCCCTGCGAGGCCAGTTGGCCTAGGGACAGTCACAGGTGGTGACTAATGTGATTTCTGCGCAATTGTTCCTGCACCTCTGAATGCGTTGTTTGATGCGTCATGTGCCTTGTTCTTACACCGCTGAATGTATGCTTATGCATCATGTGTTTTCCTTCCCTACACCTCTGAATGTTGTGATGCATCATGTGTAATATGTTCATGCTTATACCCCTACAGGTATTGTGATACTTAGGTGGTTGTTCTTGCTAGTACAGGTGTTGCTAGTGAGGTCCTGGTTCCCTGCGTGACATTTTACTAAGGTGGTTAGGGTTGCGTAGGTGGTACTTACCTGTTACCAGTAGTTACTGGTTGTGTGCTAATTTGTGCTACAGTGATTTTATATTCTATGTTCTAAGTGCTAATTCTACCAAGTGCTAAGTTCTAAAAGTGCATATTCCTGACAGTGGTCCATGTGGCCCTGTCTTGTACATATCCCCTGTAAATTCTGCCCGTGCCTGTTGGCACATTGTAAAGTGTGTGTTTTTATCTAATGTGTTTTGGTGTAATACAAAGGCTATTTTTATCAGACCCTTCAGCATTTTGCGATTTTGCGATTCACGAAAAAAATCGCGAAATCAGCTGGCAAGCGCTACGTGCGCGATATTTACCAAACTGCCTGCGGAAAAACACTCTTCCGGTAGGCATGAAAAAATGAAGCCATTTTATTGGCTGTGCGCCCATACGTCATCCCGTGAAACGGTGCTTTACAGCCATATTTGCTTCCTCGATTATTTACCATAGTTATGAAAGAGGAGCGAGAAAAGCAAACTATGGCTTCTCTTCTCTCCAGCTGCAGGCTCGACTGGAAATAATGTAAACAATTAGGATTCCAGCCCCGGGACGGGAGGGGCGCGCAGATAAGGAAAAGGGCTGCGTTTTCCTTTCTTGCACACACAATACACTGTGTCTGCTCTGCCGCTTCAACTGCCCTCCCCCCTTTCTTTCTTCCTCCCTTTTCTTCCTTCGCTTTGTCTAGCACCTTCTCTCTGACTGAAAACCCTTATTTCAGAAACGGTTCTCCCCCTCTCTTTTCTTCGTTCGGTGATTTGTTTCCTTGTGAAATGGATCCAAAAAAGAAAAACATTGTAAATGATGTCTTTTTGTGATAAGTTTTGTTGAAATTGACGGTGGCTACATGGCTTTAAAGGCAACAGCTTTGGCATTAATATGTCACATTAGTATATAAGTGCACAACACTGATTAAAAGTGCGTTTTTTAAAAATAGAACCAGTCTGTCCCTTCCCCTGTCGCAATGCCACTAGTGAACCGAGGAAAGAAGTGGTCATGTGCACCTTCTATGTGGCCCATATTCTTGTATAGAGAGTAACAACATTAGGGTCTAGTGGAAATGGCCAAACAGCTAGGGTGGTCGACCTCGAATTTGTGGAACCGGGTTCGAGTCTCTCCAGTGACGCTCAACAGCCTGTGAATCTGGGGGAATCAATTAATTTCCCTGTGTCTGTGTCAGTCTGTAACGCAACAGGAGCTCATGTAAAGCACTCTGATATCTTTGGGTTGAGTTTGCACTATATAAAATTCTGCCCCCAAAAAACAAACAATATATTCGTATGCCTCTTATGCTGAACTCACCTATTTCAACCATGCATTTTCCTTAAATAAACTATTTGCCTAAGGCCACACAATTTGGTTATGTGAGAAAGCCGGGATCAACCCCTGGTTTTCTAGTTTTACTTTTTACAAATCAGCTACTAAATGGGTGTTTGAACTGTGAAATACAGCAGTAATCAGCATTCAGTGGGGCCCTGTGCCTCGGTGTCATTGCACCTGCTGCACCCATGGAAGCTACACATCTGCATAACACTAATTGCAGCATTTTCTTTTAGAGGCACCAGCTCACTGTTTCCGTGTAGTGGACATCCACTGATGTCAGTACCAGGGGAGTAGCTACCATTGGTGCGGCAGGTGCAGTAGCACCAGGGACCATTAAACCATGTAAAGTTCTGTATTTTCCTATCCCAACAAGATTCAGAAGGGCCATTTCCCTTGCTTGCTCCAGAGCCCATGGCATCATTTCTATGCTTCTGGCTACCTGGTCTTTCCAAAATATGCATAAACCTTAGCTCGGTGCCACTGCTGGCAAAGATGGAGGACTGTAGTCTTTGACAGGAGAGTGGATTTGCTCAGGACCTCACACAAATAACAATAACATTATTACGTGTACCTGCAGCATCACTGTCTGTGCCTGCCTCTTCTTGGATCATGCAGACTTCCCTTCAACTTGAAATAAAGCTTTCCATTTGTTTCATTTACAAACAGTCTGCCTTTATAAAAGTAGAAGTAATAATAATCACTGCACAGTGCATACAACAATAAATCCATGTTTTGGAAATGCACATCACACACATTCTTACATCAACCGTCACTCCATTACCAGCCCATTTTACACAAATTATGCTGAGATGCATGGATGCTTCATGTATCATTTCATCGTTCATTACCTGAGAGGATGAGGTTTTACAAACAGTGTCTATTTGCAATGTATTATGCACTATATGACACTGCATACTGTGAACCGAGTTGCAGCCATGTGTGCTTAATTGCGTAGTTTATGATGGGACATGTTTTGAGAGCTTTGTAGTTAAGGCAGAATGCAGTGCCTGTTTCTCACAGTGCCTGTCAGTGAGTCATAAACAGTGAATAAATTGGGGGATATAAAATCTATAGTGAAGAACCCACTTGTAGCATCTAATAATACACAAAAGCCATCTGTTAACTTAAAACTGGGGCAATATAGGAATAATTCCCTGAATCAAGATGGTGGAAATATTACAGCTAAGTGCCCCGTGCAGGACGGAAAGATTGGTACAGTAACTAAAACTGCCAGCATTGCCATAAGCACTGCTAAAACGACAGATAACACAGCACCTGCAACAGATAAAACCGGTGAACCCAGAGGCAAAGGTGATAGGACGAGAGTTGATCTTCCACCGGAATCTTATCCCTATATGATTGTGCTGACAGGGGTACCGGAGTGGACGAACAGCAGGGATGAGACTCCTCACGAACTGAAAAATAAGGTCATGTACTGGTTAGGGAGAAATAGACCCCTTAGACCTGATTTGTGTGGGGAGATCATCAATGTTCGAAGGGTGAACTGGTTGGGCCCCAATGTTAAAGATATTAGTGGTGATTGTATCATCGTATATTTTCGAGACCCAAGAGTTGCGCAATATATTAGTGGGTTCCCAAATTATGATAATCCCGGCGGAATCTCCTCCCTGGATTTAAGCTATTTTTACCCGCCAGTCCCTTTCTATGCTATTGGCATACAGAGGCCGCAGACTACACGATATGAAGGAAAGTACCCATACACCAGAAGTCGATTTAACGCCCCTAGAGCACCCACTATGCAGGGAGGTTTCATGTCGCATAATTTCTACGACCACCGACAGA
This sequence comes from Lissotriton vulgaris, assembly GCF_964263255.1. Taxonomy (NCBI): domain Eukaryota; kingdom Metazoa; phylum Chordata; class Amphibia; order Caudata; family Salamandridae; genus Lissotriton; species Lissotriton vulgaris. The sequence goes on along the minus strand of NW_028245752.1, from coordinate 95,382 downwards.
TGGGCAATTTATTTAATGTCCCCTCTTATAACAGGTTTGACTCCCTGTCAGGCTTGGAGGGGGTTGATTGACCAGTAAGGGATCAGTCACCTGATATCTCTGTAGGAAATGCTGACCCCAACATAGTAATGCCATGCACAGAAAAAGCGGAATTACAAGATAGGGAGGGACGGACTATGCCTAGTATAGAACAAACACACATAGACAGGGTGGAAGCTGTACAAATGATGAAAAATAATGTGAGTAATGGAATAATTGATAAATATCTCGCACAACCCACCAATTCAATACGTGCCACACATGGTAGGACTAATGATAAGTGGGCTATCATTTTTTGGAACATAGCGGGATTAAGGGCTAAATTGGATAATCCACTTTGGTTAAAAATTGTAGAAGGACAAGACATTATATGTTTGCAAGAAACGTGGGAAAAAGATGCGCACCATTTGAATGGTTTCAAAACAGTTTTTACCCCGGCCAAAGGCTCTTTACATGGCAGAGCCAAGGGAGGGCTCTGCACAAATGTTTCTAATTGTTTTAAATGTAAAAGTTTAAAAATACTTGTTTTTACCATATAGTTGGTCTGCATTTGAATGGTAGTTCTTGCATTTTGATTATAAATCTATACAACAATGTTCCCCCTGTTGAACTAGTGACGGTGTTTAAAACGGTAAACTCTGAAATCAACCCTATAATCTGTAATGATAGGAAGGAGTTTACGGTCATATGGGGGGTGATTTCAACTGCACAATCTGCAATGGATCTGGGAAAGCAAACTGTGGCTTAACCCTGGAAAGGGAGACCCCCTTGACACACTTTGTACATAATGTAAAGGGCGATGCCTTGAACGAGATTATCTTTATGAACGACCTAAGTTTTGCCAACAAATTATGCCAACCAGAGGTCTCGTTCTCTGCAACTTTTTGTGGCAGAGGGTTTTCGTCTGTTATCGACTATGTTTTGATCTCCACGTGTTTTAGTGGCAGTGTAGATAACAATAGTGTTTTAGATATATCCCTAAGCGACCACTTTCCTATTAGGGTGCAAATTGCGGAATCCAATGTCATGGTTGATAATACTTCAAGGCTGCAAGTAAGAGATATTATTGTCTCGAGGCAGAACGGATCCGCTTTAAAGTGGTCCAAAATTGTAGCAGCTGAGTTACTTTGCAATCTGATTAAGGCCTGCGATACATGTTTTCACATCTGCCTGGATATGACATCTAAGGACATTGAAGTACTTAACAACTTCTCATCAATCATAAAATGTATAAAAGAAAGTTTGTGGATCAGCCAGGGAAAACATAGTAATAGTAAAAAGAAGAGATTGTTTGATCAAGAGTGCTCTAAAGCACACTCCAAACTGAAACAGGCACTGAAGGGGCATAATAAAGACACAATATTGATCAGGGAGCTCCGGAAATCTTATAAATTGGCCATTAAGAATAGGAGGGCTAATATAAAGAAGGACGCATGGGAGGATTTAGTAGAAGCCTCTGAAGATAGGGACATGAAAGGATTCTGGAGGGCAGTCAATGCACCATTCTTTAAGGATGACTCAAAGGCTCGGGCTGAGAGTGCTATCTCCGAGGATGACTGGGTGAGTCATTTTGAGTCCCTTTACAATCCCGTAGATCCCGTGGGGGAACCAATTAAGCTGGACATACCAAAAGTACCCACAATTACTAAAGGTCCGAACCTCTCCTTTTCTTTGGAAGAGGTGACGAAGGGCATTAGCTCGAGCCAGGGGGGTAAGGCTCCGGGACCAGATGGTGTACCTGTAGACGTTTTTAAAAACAACGTAACATTATGGGCACCATTATTAACAAGGTATCTTAATGCAGCTTGTACGGAGGGTCTCCCTAATACTTGGTACGAATCAATTATAGTACCTATTTTTAAAAAGGAATATAGGGCGAGTTGTAAGTGCTATCGCCCCATATCCTTGCTCGACTCTACTGTGAAAATTGTGGGAAGGGTTATTCTAGATAGGCTGCAGTCCTGGGCAGATGAGCATAATATCATCAGTGACTTGCAATATGGTTTTAGAGAAGGTGTTGGGACAGTGGATCAGGGTCTTAATTTATTTATTTTGCTAGAAAAGTACACTAAGGCAAAGGGCGGGAGGCTGTTTTTAACTTTTGTGGACTTGACTTCCGCCTTTGACTGTGTTAATCACAGTAAGTTATGGACAATTTTGACGCGACTGGGAGTAGAGGATAACATCATCTGTTTTTTAAGGGAGCTGTGTAATGGGGCTAGGGCTACAATTAGATACGGCTTACATGGGGAGTGTACTAGTATGTTTGACATTGCAAGGGGTGTAAGACAAGGTTGTGTCCTTGCCCCGTTTTTATTCTTAATCTACATTAACCAGCTAGAGGACACCTTGCTGAGACTGTGTAGACATGCCAACGGCATCGCAACGTCGTATACCAGCACTAATATACGCTGATGATGCCGTGTTGATGGCAAGGACCCCTGTAGCTATGCAATCTATGATCAATTCCTTCTCCACCTTCATGACCAGTTTGGACCTGAAGGTGAATTGCAGAAAAACTTATGCTATGAACTGTGGCCCTAAATTAAAACAGAGGAGGAAAACTATGTTTATAGATTCTAACCCATTAGACCATATCTCTACTTTTCCCTACCTAGGCATTTTGTTTGATTGTACAGGCCAGTGGAATACTGCAGTTAAGGGGAGAAACATGTTGTTCAACAAGTCTATAATGGCCCTCAAACATTTTAGTAAAACAATGGGCAAGAAACCAGTCAAGGAACTTTTGTGCATCTACAAATCTAGTTGTGTGGCAGTAGCAACCTATGGTGCGGGAATTTGGGGTATATCAAATGTCACTAGCTTACAGCTGATGGAGAACAGTTTCTTAAGATATCTCCTAACAACACCTGAGAGTACTTCGACCCACAACTGCCATGCTGAACTTGGCATGTTATATATAGAGGACATTATTAGGATCCAGCCAGTTCTTCTGTGGCACAGGGTCTGGACTACTAACGAGTGCCACTTGAATCGTCTTATACTGGGGGACGCCCTAAAATTGGAAGGTGCCCTTCGAATGAAATGGCTGAAATATATTAATAGTTTTTGTGGCCTTATTAAGCATCCCGAATTCTTTGATGACCCTGAGTCTTTGGCGAAGATCCCAAGAAAGGAACTGAAAAGGTTATGCATTGAGTTTCTTGTGGCTTTAAGGGACCAAACTGAGCTGTCTCAAAAAACAGTGATGTCCCATCAACTGACCCTAATCTAGCAGGCTATTCAACCATACTTAACCCTGCGGTTGACGGAACATGAAAGGTTTCTGCTGGTACGTTTTAGATTTGGGATCCTATTTAGAACTCTGAGTTTTCCTTATAACAATGACTGGTCAGCCGGCATAAGTAAATGCCCCTGTGATGATATTTCCTCTCAGTCGGATATCCATATTTTATTTTTTTGTACATTTTATACTGTGCCAAGAGAAAGGTGGATCAAGCCAGTTTTAAAGTATATGAATCTTAGACAATGCCGCCCGCCTTTCTAGCAATTCGAAAACTTGAAGATATATTTACTGTAGCATCTGTCTCTGTATTTCTTAGAAATGTTTTTAATTCAAGAAAATCGATAATGTTTTAAAGATAATGAGCCTATGTTTTATCTGTATTTATCTTGTGTAAACAGTGCTAAAAATGTGTTTTATGTACTTTTATGGTTATCTTTGTTTTATAACCGAATAAAGTCTTTGAACTGAACTGAGTCATAAAGCTGTCAAGACTACATGCACCTCCAATTCTGGCTCATTTACAAACCACAGAGAGTGATGGTCATACATATATATATATGTTAATTGTAAAAATGTGAAAATTGGATGGAAGACTTACACAACTTTCCAACTGAGACATCACCAAAGAGAAACAACACGTAGCACTTGCATCAGGTGAGTGGATGCGTGATGTGTGTGTGTTGGAGGTGTTGAAGTAGAGGAGGTGAAATGAAGTATGTTCAGAAGAGAGTGAAAAAAGGGTGCACAAGAAGAAAGAGATGACATGAGAGATATGCATATCGAAGATTTCAGAAAGCTGTGGGGACAAAAAGGATATGTGTTAAGAGAAGATATTTCCATTTCACATTACCTTAACGAAATCATTGTTACTCATTTGTTTGATACACCTAAAACGCATTGGCAAAGCCAATAGGTCTGGCTTGTGTCAGTCTTATATCCCATAGTTGTGTTATGCCTGATGTAGTAACAAACAGAAAAATCCCAATGTTATGGTATGTGGAACCTAATGGGATGTTGAAGAATGGCTCTTGGGGTTACAATCTGATGCTGCATATTCAGTGCAATTATGAGTCAGGTTTTAGGGTTGTGGCAGTCTGCTACCCAATTCCTGTGTGTCAAAGTTTGTCATCCTCATTTTGCTGTGCTGTCATTTATTGTACTATGAATACATTCAAATTCAGCTGTTATTAAAATAATCTCTATTTGAAAGAGTCTTTGTTATATTTTTTGCATGCCACTGCTGTATCATTTCATGTGGGATATTCTAAAGGATTGTATCTGGCTCGACTCTCCTTATTAATTTCCAGTCTTGCATAGCTCTTCCTCTCGTGCAGCATGAATGCCAGGGAAAAGCTGCATCACAGAAGGACTAAGAGATAATGTGGGTTTATAAACCTGTTTAGCATAACAAATGCTAATAAAGAAACATGTGAGTACATTCCTGTTTGGCCTAAAGTGGAAATTAGGGTAACGTATGCATGCATGTCAGTTTCTTGGCGCACATAGCATTGGCTGCAGTGCACAGAGACGTTACATTGCGGCACACAGAGGATATAAATTAGAGGGAACATTGTTCCCAGTATCGTCTGGATATTGTGTGAAAGGCCCCAGAGGTGGCGTCGTTTTGTAGCAAAAGAGATGGGGTGGACAAATGCTGCATCAAGGCGATGGTTGTGACATACAGCACACCACCACGCAAAATAAGACCATTTACTGGAATTTTTCCAGTTTTTTTTATATCTGCTGAAAAGCTACGGCTTTTAATAAGTCAATAAGTAGCAATTGGGATCGGCCTCCCTCCGTCCGGTGTTAGACCGCCTAGGAAAACATTTGTGAAGTAGAGGGGAATTGTTGTGTGAAAAATAGTGATAATTTGATGTCCCCAAAATATATATAGGATTTTTGTTAAGAAGGATTTGTTTGTTGTGCCAGATTGTAGAATTGAAAAAAAGTATCTAAATTATGTACAACTAAATGGGGTGCAATAGATAGTAATTTACAGGGTTGCTTAATCATGGGAGCAGAGAGCGTTTGCGGGTGAAGGACAGAGATTCCTGAAATGAGAAGGGAACTAAAAATGAGGTCTCCAGATCGGCCCAGAGAGGTTTATCCTCTGTCTGATTTGGAGGGGGGCCCCAACTTCAAAATATTTATTTTAGGGGGGCTTAAGGCAACAACATTTGAAGACCTCTGCTCTAGTCTGTTCTATTTTCATCTTTGCTTTCATCCCTTGTCACTGGTGCTCTAGCTTTCTCTGTCGCCCCTTTTGTGTTTTTCTCTCTTTCTGAGCCTCAAAGTTAGCTGAGGAAATCTAAGTGCCAGTCTCCAAAAATGAGTGGCGTTTGGCCAAACCTACATTCATCATGGCTCAAATGAATCACTGCTCATTGCGAAATATAAATAAGTCATTCATGTAGGCTTAAAGCAGAATTCTTTATGTATTTTTGTTTGGAGTTATAAAGAAAATGAATACAAAGCAAGAACTTGATGAAAATGAAATTTAAGAATCCAATATTAAGCTGGCGCCAGAAGTCACGGTTTCACCCAAAGCACATTACTATGTCTGTCCAAGAGCTAGCATGAAAATATTATTGAGTAAAAACAATATTCGTACATGAAGTGTCTTCGGGTCGGCTGTTTTCATGCTTTGGTCTCTCTAACTCGTCATTCATTATACTTGCGCTTACAAAAGCAGGCAGCAGGGCCCCTCCTCTTAAGACTGTGACTGCTTTTTGCCTAATTACTGGTGCACAACTGGATTAGACGTCTACAGACTTGCAGGGATTGTTCAAAAATACTTAAGCATTTTTTTTATTCTTTCCATTATTTAGTATTAAAATATTTTTCTTTAAGTCCTTTTTAGTGGGCCTAAACCGTCTTCAGGTTACAGTAATTTAAACCATAGATACCGTTACTTTGCTCAAATTGGAATCTTGTCTCCTGGTGAAGGGCACTTGGTGAAGGGCACTTAAATGATTTCTATGCTTGTAATAAGTGTTCATAAAAAAAACCTTGCAACAGCTTCTCGACACTAGATCAGTCTGGTTTACTAATGTTTGTTTAATATAAGTAGGCACATTATTTCAGTATAAAAAATACATATACAAGGCAAAGATGAGGATATTAGCTAAATTGCAGATTTGTAATAAACACAGGGTGAGGGGCGACGGGCAAGGGGAACGAGATGGGACGGCAAGTGGGATAAACACCCCTGCAGTTTAAAAAGAGAAAGCCATTAAACACATGGGGACTGAAAAATGAACAAAGTTTAAAGAGGCTACTGATTTCAGCATGTCTCTTTCCCTGAATACTGTTACACAGAGCCCATTGCTCTAAATGGACTCAGATCCCTGGCCCCACCCGCTGCCTGTGCTGTAACCCGGGCTGCTGAAACTTCCAGGACACAGAGCATTCATATCTGATGCATGTGCAGGACAAAGCTTTTCAAAAGTAAATGAGGTTATGCTTCTTTTAGGCTTCGCCTGCACAGCACTGTTCCTGTAAAATCTATTGTATTTAATGTAGCTTAAAAGGGGCCTCTCTTATCAGTTCCCAAGGCTAAAGTACTCATCCACATCTGCTTTAGTAGGTGAGCATTGAAAAACTGGAAAGATTGCCATTTACTGTAGCTGAAAAGCCAGCCATTGACTGGATAATACACGGAACAATCACTCTGCCTGTTACAATTTTCCATTTTCAGTATTGCTTAAAACCTATACCAGCAGGCCTAAATGAAAGGTTGGGTAAAAAAGGCATCAAGACATCCTGGGAATTACCATACACACACAGATGTTGGAGTTGGGGGAATGAAGTGTTTCTTAGTGGTAAAAATTGTGAAAACTCACTAAGCGGTTCTCTCCTTTGTCAGGGTATTAATTTACACGGGACTGCGATGGTTCCGCTAACAATCTTTCCTGCCAACTGCAAGGTTCACCAGCTGCAGTGATTGATCCAATTTTTAGGCAACTTTCTAATGGAAGTTACATTATGTTGAATGATCACAGCTGCTGTGCCATGTTGCCAGGTTTAGCCTATCTCGTCACTTGCTGTATGCAAATATTGTTTCCAAAAACCAAGACAGACCGGGAGTCGCTGTTATGACCTTCACTGAACATCTCTTCTGTATGAATTGATACCATAAGCAGAATGAAAGCCATTCTTTTACAGAAAACTGTGCCATTGACCTCGGCCAAAGAAACCTAAGATCTGCAAGTCGCAAGGACTTCTGCAGAGATACACACCCTATTAACTACAAACTGCCCTGTACATTTCTCAGAAATGTTAGGTCTTATCTTAAACATGTCTGATATGAGTGGTATTGTACATATATTTAAGACAATTTGTTTCAGGGCTGTTGGCACCCTTTGAAGCAGTCCTAGGAATATTTCCAAACTTTGTACACTCAGTGTTTGGCGGATTGCCTCTCATTTTGGGACTCGCTGCAGGGATACTATTTTTGTTCCTACTGCTTTGATATGGCAAGCCATTCCACAGCAGACGCCCAGATCACTGTGGAAAATACTCTACTGACGATGAAGTGTCGAGCGTGCATCATCCAAATTTTGGGATTAACTCATTTAAGAGAATTGAATACCACATGGTTTCTGTCATTCAGACCAATTTGGCAAGATTGCATCTTACCTGTTCTACGATGCCTGCTATGCGGAGAAGAATGCGTGTTAGACATCTGTATCACACTCCCATCAGTCATGCCAACGGATGTTGATACTTTGCTTGGACCAGTGATGGCTCATGCACTGTGTTGTCTCCAGCGGCTACCAATTCTGATGACTGCATTCATTGAGATCTCAGATGCAACATGCTGACGGTGAGGTATGAGAGGAAACAGGCACACAGGTACCATCTTATTTGAACATTGCTAATACGAACCACGCTGACGGCGATGCTTCACATCTATGTGAGATTAATCTTCTTAACGAGGTAATCAAACTTTCACCTACAATGGTAGATGAATTCTTTACAGACTTGGAAGATTTGATGTTTTCTCCAAACAATAACACTGACTTTTGAATTTGGCATTCAGTGTTCTGAGAGATTCTGAATTTGACCTTCATTTTTTCAAAACCAGGATTCTAACTTTGGAACTCTATTTTTTCTATGATCAAACTTTTGTTTTTTTTCCTTTTATGGCATTAATTAATCTGCTTAAAGTAGAACTATTCATAGAAAACTAGAATTCTTTGAAAACTTCCATGGGACAATGTTTGACCTTGTCCACATTCACACAATTTATATAATCTGCCATGAAATGGTCTCGACTTTTTTTTCTGTATTTAAGAGCCATTTCATAAATTTATTTTCGTAATTAATTCGGATAGCATTTTCAAATGTCATCTATATACTTTGAATGAAACATTGCTTTACATGCATACATCACAAATGCTCTTTTAGTGTACAACCAGTACCAATGCATTTTTATGTATTTTGTGTGGGTTTTTACACATCATGATTGGATATGTTTTTATGTGTTTAGAACTTAGTAATGTCATACATAAGAAAGTGGAGTGGGTGTTGTGTGGCGTTTTAAGCTCCGAGTGAATTTTCCTGATTCATGCCCTTATACAGGTACAATTCACATTGCCCTTATATAGGCACAGAAATCAAGCACTTATTTAGGCATAGCCCATGCTACCCAAATACAGGTATGGCTACTTCCACCCGTACCAAACCTCACAAGGACTTCTTGGAAAACCAGCTTAAGCATTTAGGGAACTTCCCCTTGCTTGAATATTGATTTGTCTAAGAACTCAGTTACTTTACAAAGAACAACTATTCCCTAGGGGTTCTTTCCTGACGTTCATATGCCCGACTTTACGTCAAACTATGGCATTCCTAAACGCCTTCAAGGTATAAATAATACCTTCACTGGCTCTAGCAAGATACGGTGGTTCGGAGCAGTTCGAACACCTACTTGCCCAGCGCAGCTCGCTACAGTACGTGCAGAAGGAAGCCGACTCTCCAGCTGACGCACTGATCAGGAAGCTGCCTTTCTCCTGTCGAGAATCCAGCTCCAGTGTTTCCGGCTCCCCTAGCGTGTGTTGAGAAATCGAGTCCCGAGAAAGATACCAGACCTCCTTCATTCTAACAAGGTATGGAGCTGATAAGAACCTAGAGAAACCTTTGGCAAAAACTAAACCTATGCTACAAAATACTTCTTCCCTCTTACTAGACTTAGGTTGGGTACATTGGGGTAGGCATATTTTAGAAGCAACAGTTGAGTATTTTAGTCAATGTTATTTATGTATGTATTTTTATATGGCTTAGAAACCCTACAATGCTCTTACAGTATTATTTCATATTACTGTTTACGCTGTACGCATTATACTTTGCATTCTGCATAACGATTGTAGCAGTTCACCTGTCTTGCATGAGAAAGAAGACTGTTCAATAAACCCTTTTATTGATAACGCCCGTCTCTCTATTTCTCTGCAACTCTGTAGAAACTAAGCATGCACAATTGACTGAGTGAAATACTTTTTTTATTGTTTCCGTGACTCCGAGGTATATTCTTATTCTTGGGAAACAAAGTTGTCATGTTTATGCGGTTGTCAGAAACTAATCCCTTGTGTATTCGAGAGTTCTAGTGACCTCTGAGTTAGCTGGCACACACACAATTAAGTTTAGTTTATTGTTTATTCAATAGAGACCTAGTTGACCTCAGTCCTACGTCAAATCTATGGGATATATTATTCCAATGCCCAGAGCCTATTGGAAATATACGAACTACACTACATGGCTGCTGGAGCGGGGACGGCTTCCAATTCTGATGGCCACCAGTCAGCGGACCAAAATGTTGCGTCCTTTCCATAAAGTAAAACCTCCGTTTTATTTGAATTTAATTTAAGGCACTTTTGGGCCATCCATTCACGAACACTTCTCATGCAGTCCTTGAATTTGAGTGCAGTGTTCTGCTTTTACTTGAGATTGATATAATTATCTGTGTCGTCTGTGTATGACTCCAATTCAAAGCCATGATTTGTGATCATACGAGCCAGGGGAGCAACATAAATGTTGAAACGTGTGGGGTTCAAGGATGAGCCCTGGGGCACCACACATTGGAGTCTAGAGCATTTTGATTTAAAGCCTCCCATTTCAACAAATTGTTCTCTACCATGCAGGAATGACTTAAGGCATGCGAGAGCCAAACCACCAACTCCTGCCTCACAAATTTGATCAATTAAAATGCCGTGGTCTACCGTATCAAAGGCAGCTGACAGATCAAGCAGGATGAAACTGCTAATCCTCCTTTGTCAACTGCCATTCTGATTTCCTCTGTGGCGGTAAGCAGGGCAAGTTCAGTGCTATGTTGTCTAAAACCATACTGAGTAGGATCTAGGACTTGATTATTCTCAATGGTCCCGAATTCCTGGTTCATATGTTTTTCCAGGATCATAGCCGATCGGGGTAGGCGAGAGATGGAGCGGTAGTTTCCTATATCAGTTTTGTCGAAGTTAAACTTTTTTAATAAAGGGAGAATGGATATCCTTTTCCATAGCCGAGGGAAAGTTGCAGTTTTAATAGCGGTATTTAAGACCTCCATGAGAGGGCAGGCGAGTGTCTCAAATAACATATGGCTTATTTTCGGAGGACAAGGGTCCAGTGGGGATCCTGACCTAGTTGCTAACAGAATCTTGTCTGTTAGTTCATGAGACATTAATGTAAAGTTTAAAAAAAACAGGTGGAATGCAATCGCCGGCCAAAGTGGAAATGTCAGAACATGGCTTTTCCATCACAGTTCGTGGGGCCTGAGCAAGTGGCATGTTAACCGAATGGGTTACGAATGTATTACAGATAGCGGAGACTTTGTCCCAAAAATGTGAAGCCAAGTTGTCGCAGAACTCTTGATCTGCTGTGGTTTGACTGTTCTCCTGTAGATTACTAAGTTTCACAACTGTAGCAAATAATTCCTTAGAGTTGTTTTGTGCCCCTTCTATTTTTTTCTGAGTAATATCTGATTTTTGTATTTATCAGTTCTTTATAATGTGCTAGTCTTGACTTGTATTTTTCTTTTTGGTTAATATCATAACGTTTGCGCCAGCATCTTTCCTGGCTGCGACAGTCTCCTTAATGATCTTAATTCTTCGGAAAACTACGGTTCCGTAGGAGCAGTCCAGCTAGCTTTACCAGTTCTCCGCAGGATAGCTAGATGAACTGCTGTTGAAATCCAGTTATGCTATTGTAAAGATGCTGTTTCTCATTCTGAAGAAAGACTGGTGCGTGGCCCCTAGTGCAAAGGACAGGAGTAGGTCAAAAGATTTGACCATTAAAAGACCACATAGACACCTCATTGACTTTACACGGTCACAGTTTTGACTTGTTCCGGTCGGTTACTAAAGGCATACCCACACATCTAAGATATTGTTTATATCAATGGAAGTGTCAGAAGACTGATGGATTGAAATCCCCTCAAAAAGGTGAAAAAGAAGGAGCTTTAAGAATTAAATTGCATGTGACAAACACGTCTGGAAATAACTCTTGGTACTCATTATTGCATGGATAGCGTGAAAGGAGCGGTCCAATAGGTCGTAATGATGGGTAGCGTGAAAGGAGCGGTCCAATAGGTCGTAATGATGGGTAGCGTGAAAGGAGCGGTCCAATAGGTCGTAATGATGGGTAGCGTGAAAGGAGCGGTCCAATAGGTCGTAATGATGGGTAGCATGAAAGGAGTGGTCCAATAGGTCGTAATGATGGGTAGCATGAAAGGAGCGGTCCAATAGGTCGTAATGATGGGTAGCGTGAAAGGAGCGGTCCAATAGGTCGTAATGATGGGTAGCGTGAAAGGAGCGGTCCAATAGGTCGTAATGATGGGTAGCGTGAAAGGAGTGGTCCAATAGGTCGTAATGATGGGTAGCATGAAAGGAGTGGTCCAATAGGTCGTAATGATGGGTAGCGTGAAAGGAGTGGTCCAATAGGTCGTAATGATGGGTAGCGTGAAAGGAGTGGTCCAATAGGTCGTAATGATGGGTAGCGTGAAAGGAGTGGTCCAATAGGTCGTAATGATGGGTAGCGTGAAAGGAGTGGTCCAATAGGTCGTAATGATGGGTAGCATGAAAGGAGTGGTCCAATAGGTCGTAATGATGGGTAGCGTGAAAGGAGTGGTCCAATAGGTCGTAATGATGGGTAGCGTGAAAGGAGCGGTCCAATAGGTCGTAATGATGGGTAGCGTGAAAGGAGCGGTCCAATAGGTCGTAATGATGGGTAGCGTGAAAGGAGTGGTCCAATAGGTCGTAATGATGGGTAGCGTGAAAGGAGTGGTCCAATAGGTCGTAATGATGGGTAGCGTGAAAGGAGTGGTCCAATAGGTCGTAATGATGGGTAGCGTGAAAGGAGTGGTCCAATAGGTCGTAATGATGGGTAGCGTGAAAGGAGCGGTCCAATAGGTCGTAATGATGGGTAGCGTGAAAGGAGCGGTCCAATAGGTTGTAATGATGGGTAGCGTGAAAGGAGCGGTCCAATAGGTCGTAATGATGGGTAGCGTGAAAGGAGCAGTCCAATAGGTCGTAATGATGGGTAGCGTGAAAGGAGCGGTCCAATAGGTCGTAATGATGGGTAGCGTGAAAGGAGCGGTCCAATAGGTCGTAATGATGGGTAGCGTGAAAGGAGCGGTCCAATAGGTCGTAATGATGGGTAGCGTGAAAGGAGTGGTCCAATAGGTCGTAATGATGGGTAGCAGGAAAGGAGTGGTCCAATAGGTCGTAATGATGGGTAGCGTGAAAGGAGTGGTCCAATAGGTCGTAATGATGGGTAGCGTGAAAGGAGCGGTCCAATAGGTCGTAATGATGGGTAGCGTGAAAGGAGCGGTCCAATAGGTCGTAATGATGGGTAGCGTGAAAGGAGCGGTCCAATAGGTCGTAATGATGGGTAGCGTGAAAGGAGTGGTCCAATAGGTCGTAATGATGGGTAGCGTGAAAGGAGTGGTCCAATAGGTCGTAATGATGGGTAGCGTGAAAGGAGTGGTCCAATAGGTCGTAATGATGGGTAGCGTGAAAGGAGTGGTCCAATAGGTCATAATGATGGGTAGCGTGAAAGGAGTGGTCCAATAGGTCGTAATGATGGGTAGCGTGAAAGGAGTGGTCCAATAGGTCGTAATGATGGGTAGCGTGTATTTCAGGAACACATCATGTCACCATTATATTAATACAGGAGTATCTCAACATGAATATTGTTCTTTCCAGTTATTTTGCCAACACCTGGGAGATGCGCCACGTTGTAAAGCCCTGCGCCAGAAGGAGGCGTTCTGGTGCAGGGGAGGGGGGGTTCCGGCGCAGGAACGCCTCCTAAAAGTGGCTGAGTGAAATCTACAAGATTTCACTCAGTCACTTTTGGGCCCATGCTGCGTCAAAACCCTGCACCTGCTTGAAGCAGGCATAAGGCTTGACGCAGCATTAGTAGAATGGGCCCCCCAGAGCTTTGCTGGAGCTGCGTCGAGCATGTGACGCAACTCCAGCAATGCGATACTTTTACGGCACAGATGTGTGACGCATTTGTGCCGTTTTTGCCCCATGGTGCGCCGCATTTTGAATGTGGTGCATCATGGGTGTCGGAGCGGCGGCGCTAATTTACTGGCGCATCCCTGCTGATATGCAGGGATGGGCCAGTCATTGTAAATATGCCCTTAGGAGTTCATAAAAGAGGCCATGTTAAGATAGCAAGTGCTGGAAAAAGTCCATGACGAAGATCCCAAGCAAGATGTGTAACTCACTGAAGTGGTCAGACACAAACACACACCCTCCACCGCTAGACATGGAACAGTGGAGATGTTTTCGTTATGTCACTGAGACTTGACATTTAATTCTGGCTTCTGCACTTTACCAAAGTATGCTGGTTGTGAAATGTGTCTGTCTTTGCAGTGTCCACGGCAGTGGCATATCTTTGGCGAGAGCAGCCTCGGAGTCGCACTGCCAGACCCACTCGCGCCCGGCTGCTGTGGAATCAGCAAGTTGCAAACTATGAAACCACAAGTATTTTTCTTCTTTTAAACCTGGGCCTCTCTTCGTTACAAAAATTGTGTCTCTTGGGTAACTTTCTGAACATATTTCTCTGCTCCTTTCCTAAGGGGGATAGGAGAAACCAAAATCCAACTAAACACTACTAATAAATACATGTTAAAAAAACAAAACAGGGCTGTAAGCTAACATTCATTTATGTTACCTCTGAAGGAAATGCCCCCCGCCTCATGGCCCCCTCACTAACGTGCGGTGCTCCGAGGAAGTTCTGAATCTTGAAAGAACGATGCCTGCCCTGTGGTGTGAGAGTCCAATCATGCCCTTCCTGCCCCTCTGTCCTCTGGACTCAATGACGTGATGGAGGTGGCGGCCACCCAGGGCTCAGGCCTTGAGCCGGGGTCTTGGCTGGGCTTCAGGTCCAGGGTCTGTTGAATGTTCAGGCCTGAAGCTTGCTTCGCCTTCTGGCTTCACCAGTTCTGATGCCGCATCAAGAACTAAAGATAAAACATGAACTTTTCATGGAAAAAGACAGGGAAACAGATACCCGTCATGCGACTGCATTCATCATCCCTGGATTTCCAACTTGACCGAATGCTGTGAGTTTCGGTGACTTTGATCCCATTCTGCATCCTTTGTCTTCATTGTCACACCTGAGAGGGCTTCAAAGACACAAGCTCAGAATGTGCACTCCACAAAACCTCTCAATCTGAGCATTCCTGTTTGAATGCGCTGCTCTTCCTTACAATGCGTTGTAACATAGCTGGTTCTGCAGCCTCTGCTCTTTTTAGTGGGTTATCAAGACATTAACCTCACATCTACTTTCTTTTCTGATGTCTTGTTCACTCCCTCTATATTTAGAAAACCTTGTACTCTGTTTTCTTCCTGCTGCTTCTTTGCTCATAGTGCAGAATGGAGATTGAGAGTGGATTCCACCGACTCCCATCCCCCACTGGTGCTGCCGCGGATGGTCATGGATTGTCCACCAGTCCCTGCTGGGTGCTGGACACCGCTCGCCCACAGTCTCAGAGAAGCCGTCCTTAATCTTGGACCTCGGATACTTATAGGCTTTGTGTTGTGGCTTCACTGGATACCACAATCTCTTTCCATTGGTCACCTTTTTTATGGGATTGTTAAAATGTGTCCCAGCATTTCAAGATTTACTTATGGAGTGAACGGTTGCTAGAGGCGAGAGCGCCGAGAGTCCTTCACAAAAAGGCTGAGAGCCATGGAACAGAGCTCCAAGTTACCCCAATAATCCTCTTTTTTGTAGGGTGGCAGATGCAGCTGCAGAGGAGAAGAAGGGGGGTAGGGATTGAATGCGAAAGAAAGACAAACTGATTCCCCCTTCCCAGCTGGGTCATGTGAAAAAGATAACACTCTCTCTGTGGGGACAGAGCTCAGCGGCAGACGCATTGTATGCGTGAGTTTCATACTCGCTCTGCCAGTCAATCCTGGGCTATGCATGTGATTGGATCCTTGCCCAGGTGGCAACAGTCTTCCAAGTCCATTGTATTTATTTATTTAGTTTTTGTAAATGGATAGATAATTCTTCATGACTCCCATTAACAGACAGATGGAGACAGTGGCGTAACGAAGCTTGAGGGGGCCCCCCTGCAAAGCTCATGGAGGGGGCCCCCACCCCGTGGCGGCTCGGCCCACCACTGTGCTTTACCACCCAGAAACCTAGGCAAGGAGGCAGAAGCTAAAGGACAGGGCCAAGACGACAGGGGATGGAGCGGTATTCAATCTATAGTATTGTTATATTTATAGAGGGCCCACTACCCCTATGTGGAGGACTGAAGCGCTTCCGAACATGAGTAGCAAGCTACAATATGTGTAGGGCGTGTGGCTGGAAGGGCGCTGTATTTGTTTTGATGCTATGTTGGAAGTGTTCCCATTCCATGTTGTGCATCAGGACCACTGACCGGGGTGCATGCAGCTTATTGTGCAATAGGATGTAGCGCTTAGCAATGGCTTACGAGGTGAGAGCTATGCACACAATTTTTTGGTTTTCATCTCTCTGCAGGTCCTTTTATGGTATTTATTTTGTTTCAATCCCACCTTGGTGATTACTGCACAGAGTCGTCCATTCAGAAATACTGTGCCTACTGTTCGAAATTAATGGGCCCGAGTAGGCATAGAATAAAGAGTGCATAGTGAGTGATGCAACAGTATGACAGCAGGAGCAACTGCAGGGCGAGTGAGCTGACCATATGTAAGTGCAGAGTTGGAGGAAAGAATGTATTGTTAGTGATGGGCTTATTTGAGTGAGATTGCAGATTGAGCAGTGAGGAGGACAGGTGAGTGAAGTGGGACATGAGTGCAGGGTGAGGTATAGGGTGAACAGCGAAAGTCACAAGTGCACTGTGAGTGCAGAGTGATGACTGAGTGCAGGGTGAGCAGGTGAATGGTGTGAGTGCATGGTCGTCAGTGTGAGTGCTTTGTGATTGCTGTGAGCGCAGGGTGAGCAGGTGAATGGTGTGAGTGCATGGCCGTCAGTGTGAGTGCAGGGTGAGCAGGTGAATGGTGTGAGTGCATGGCCGTCAGTGTGAGTGCAGGGTGAGCGGGTGAATGGTGTGAGTGCATGGTCGTCAGTGTGAGTGCATGGCCGTCAGTGTGAGTGCAGGGTGAGCGGGTGAATGGTGTGAGTGCATGGTCGTCAGAGTGAGTGCATTGTGATTGCTGTGAGTGCAGGGTGAGCGTAAAAGTGAAGGGCGGAAATAAGGAGGGAGTTGTCTGAATGCACGGTGCATTCCCGAACACTTGAAGTAACTCAGCAGGTTATTGACGGAGGCGTAGGGTTTCAGGTATAAGTTAAACTATTGTTATTCTGGCATTAATAGGGATAGTGGGTTAGGAAATAATGTGCTGATTATGCAATAAACTTCCAGTCTTATGATTAGGATTGCCAGCTCTTTATTTTGATGCCCCCTACAGGACAAAAATAAGCATCACCTAAAGCCGTATTTTCAGCACTTATCTGTGCGTACTTTGAATAGCAAATATAAATAGAAAATACTTTTAATTGTGTTCTAGGGCTGCCTGAATGATCCATGAATGATAATTAAAGGGAACAAAGACAGAAAAGTCACATTACAAATGAATACATACATTTTTATTCCTAAACCTATTTAGTGTCAAGACAACCCTACTTTATATCCCTTTTCATGAAATGCATTCTCACACTACAGCAGGAAATGTAAATTTCAAATGTAATGAATAGGCAGAGTAGGGGCCCAGCAGGTACTGGAATCAGGAACAAAAATACTCTAGGTAACCAGTTTACAAAGGTGTGTAAATATGCAAATGGTCTCTGGCCTCGAGGCAGTTGCCTTCAACCCCCTTGCTTCTGGGCCTGGTACCTTTATCCTAAACAACAACCTTTGACTGTCTATCATCAGACACTTCTACTGTGACTTGAGAAGCCGGACCTATAAATAATTGATCACCTTCCACCTCCGCGACGGATAAAGCTTTGTATCTAAATCAATATTTACCTCAGCTGCTCTGCGGCATCCCACAAGCGTCACTTGTTTCACTAGTCTTGTTCAACCTCTAGCTTACCTGATCAGATCAATACCTCACTTGCTACAACTATGCGGATGACATGTAGATTATTCTAAAACTAGGATACTATACAAGAGTCGATAGTCAGATGTTCGGTCTTTAAGGCAGTTTATAGTTCCATAGAGACTCTTCAAGGGGAAGGCACACAGTACCTACAAGTGAAATTCCAATGATACAGAAAAGGACACTACTGTTGAAACTAGTACCTCAACTCATCACATCTGCTCATTAAAAAAAGGCCACTGGTTGAGCTACATTCTCAGTACAGGTGGAAAACACTTGACCTCCTTGCCAGCAAAGATACAAAATCTTCAAGTCCACCGTAATTTCAGGAAGGATAACCCTGTTTCTTCCAAAGATAAAAACCACAATAAATAGGTCCCAAGACTTCAAACTGAATTACCAGAGCAGAAGAGAACACTTCAGTCAAGCATTCCCAAAGTCACAGAAACACCACCATTAGATTGCACGAGGGGTGCTGCACAGAGCGTAGGGTACATGAGAATAGTGCTCAGGTAGCACTGGAGTCAACACAATTTGATTTTATTCCTGCTGAGTGTAATATTTGCAAGCTGGATGCTAATTATACCCTCCAGTGATGCCAAAATGTCACAGGACTGCAACCATTGCACTGCCAGGTGCAAGCTGAATGGCAAGGATACGGATTGCACATGGTGATAAATCACATGTAGTCCAGCTAAATATCGCCATAACAGATTGGAACTGCAATTGGACACTGCCTGGAAACCACCACCAATCCACCGGAACCAAACCACTCAATACCAAAGATGACATGTGCCCAATGAGTGAAGAGATCTGTCATATGTGGCTGCCAGTACAGCCACCATTTTATAATGAGGCAAAACTGTGACGAGAAAAAACAAATCTCTCTTCGGCCAAATTCGTAACCACAAGAATTATCTTACTGTTTCATTTGCCACACACAGGCTCTCGGGGTACCCACAGGAATCACATCTTGCCAGCCAACAGAGACCAAATACCTTATCCAGTTACCGAAGCAAACACCCATCTCCAGTAACATACCCGTCGAGCCACACTTAATTCAATGAGAAGTACACGCTCCTTCACTGACAGAAACATCACCCTGTAGCAGTGCCAACTTAACCAATCTCCTTCACAAACAAAACACACCCCCTTGAATAACACAGTCCCACTCCTTCAATTTCAGGACCACCAGCTTCTTCGTTAATAGTGCCTCTCCCTCCATCACCTTCAGAGACAGAAATTCATTCCTTTAGTAGCGAAAAACCACTGTCACAAGAGAGCCCGATTTTTTGTGAGAAGAACCTCCGTTGACTTCCAGTTAACAGACTTCAGATCCTGTTTCCCAGCCTAGTGTGAGATACAAGGACCATACCCATCCTCCAGTGAAACACCCAAGCCCCTTCTTTACCTATCCAATGAGAGCATTGTACCCAGTGCTTGAAATGGAGAAATAGAAGTGCAGGTACCCTGTACCAGAGTACCTGTTTGTTTCAGAGAAGTGCCAGTACTCTCCAATTAAAGCTATTACTCCTCTCTTGAAAAGTGCAGGTACTCTCCCTCTCAAAATAAAAGTGCCAGTACTCAGTACTGGCCCATTTGAAGCACTGATCGTACCCCAAACAGCCCCCACCATACTGAGAGTATGTACTGATGAGAGGCCAGACCTCTACTCCATGATATTGTATCGTATTTGCATTTATATAGTGCATACTACACCTGACAAGGCGTCAAAGCTATTTATTGGAGAGTACCATGCTACTCTGGAACTTATAATGAATTAGTGGTGAATCGGTATAGTGAAATATGAGAGTAATTTGAGTCATGAATATGTTAGTCAGTTATTTGGATGGAGAAAGATAGTGAAGGTTAGAAGAGGGAAAAGGTTTGTATTTATATAGTGCTTGCTGCCTCTCATGAGGTGTTGATGCGCTTTTCGGTGAGTAGCACGCTACCCCGGAACCCAAACAAGGTGGAGACACAGACACAGACCACTCACACACACAGGAACTCTCATGAACATGCCATCAAGGTGTGTGTCAGGTCCGTCACAGACGTTATAACAGGCTTTCAGACACTCATCCACATACAAAACCTGACATTGTGTGTCAGGCCTTCATCATTCACATACAACCTCCTGCAATTGGCCATTAAACGTATTATTCCGCCTTCCAGGAACTCCTTCCATTGGAATGTATGAGGGGCAATTTTACATCTGAAAAGTATATTTCAATGTCTCACTATTTGTCACATTTCGTTCTTTATCTTCTATATGTGTTCTGTACAGAAAGCCACTGTTTTTTACTGTTTACCCCACCTTTGGTAAACCCCCTGGGTCAACAGAATTTGTGCATGAAAAGCATGTAGGAGCATTTGTGCATGCTTAAATTTGCTTTCATTAGCTCAGGTAAGCCTTAACTAATGGCTTTTGCAGGTGTGTTTTTCTCTCTCTCCTTTGTCAAACAATCACTATTCAGAAGGAAGGTTTGAGGTTGTACTTCGAGACTTTTTTTTACAAGGATGACCCAAGCCTATGCGTCCTGCTTCTCACAGACATGAATGCAGGCTGTGCATTAGGCCTCTCACAGACATGACTGAGGGCTGTGTTAGGACTTTCAAATGGTGGTAGGTCAGAATTTCCGGTTTTAAATATTGTCTCACCAAAATATTGTAGCAAATACATAAGTGTGAGTGCAAACAGGTAATGAAGTACCGAAAATCATTTACCACCTCCCAATTATAGTATTATCCACAACCAATCCCATCCCCGTTACCAATAATCAGTCAGTTGGCAGTGTAGAAGGTCCAAGCATTTATTAGACAAACAAACTCTGCCAGAGGAGCTCCTTGCGACCTAACCCCACGAGGTCCGCCAAGAAGACTGCTGGCACATTGTCAGAACATCACATATATACAGTTGCATTTGCGAAATCATGGCCCAACATGAAAAAGTACAAGCTGGTACAGTTTGGTACAGAAAGGAAAGGCCATATATGGCAGACAAAGCACTCTTGGTTTAGCTCATCCTAGATTAGCAAGGTCGGACGGGTGACTCCCTTCTGCCAGCTCCGAGACAGTCCGTCCCGCACCCCTCCCGGAATGTGCTTATCAGGCCTTCTCCTGCTACCTACAACCTTGACGGGCCTAACGAGCTGAAACAGCAGTTCTGCAACAGTTGGGTTATTTCTCAAGAGAAATGCCGGGGTAGAGGGAATGAAAGGAGTCTGCTAATGTAAGGCTTCGAGCAAGGCCACAAAATGGTGTCGGTCGAGTCAAGCAAGTGTAAAAGTGGTGCAAGTTTAATAGTGGATAATGGTGCAATATGCATTTATGCTAAGGCTCGCATGAGTATGCTGAATCCTTTAGATACGCCATGCTAATCACAATATCGACTACAAATTGTACCATCGAAAATCTATTCTGGTTCCGCAAACCATCCTTTTAGCGTGGTGTGGCTAAATACAAGGTCAGACAGTTAGTCTTTAAAAATCTCCTCGTCAATAGCCATTAATTCATGAATCTCTTTCTGCAGCATCTGAAGCTTCGCGGGAACTGGGGTTGGTATGCACATTGTAGTAATACAGGAGGCACAATAGGAACAACAGGCGGGGCCACATTGCATTAGGACGCAGCAAGTAAAGATGATACCGGCTGCCCCTGCTAATACCAACAATATCTTCCATCCCCAGGTGGACAGGAGCCCCCAGAACCACCCTGATAGTGACCAAGACCCATTATCAACATGCATTTCAGAGGCAATGCGGTGTAACTTTTGAATTGCCAGATGTACAGAGGGGGCGGAGTCTGGAATATATACACAGCAAGAGCTGCCAATCACGCAGCATGCTCCGCCTCGATCAGCTAAGATAACATCTAAAACCATACGGTTTTGGAGCGCAACGAGCCTGGTCGCCTGAAGCTCAACAGTTAAGTTGGCTAGGATGTCGGTGGTAATGTTTATGACATTTTCCACAATCCTGGATAACCTTATTTCTCTACTATTGAAAATGGGACCCCAGAAGGGTACCAGACCCTTGCTAAAGTCAGTGAATTGCTGTAGGGAGGTATCAGTTTGGTCAACTTCAGTCATGTCAAGTTGTCTCCGGTGCCTAACAGGAGAGTCAGTGGGGGCTGTGCCTACGTTGTGTGGCAGGACAGGATGCAGTCTGTGTGTTTTGTGATAATCAGATGGGGCCACATAAACAGGTGGGTATAGCGCCCTGCCCAATTACGTGGCAACCAAGTATATGCATTTTCCCCACAGACGAAATACACATTGGGTGGCGTAACCAAAGGGGGGCTGATACGTTTCTTTAAACAATAGGTGTAATTGCAGATGCTGTCTCCATCTTGTATACGACCTATCCCTTGCACACAGAACACTGAGGAAACATTCAAAATAGGAATAGGTACAATACAGACTCTTGTAACATTTCGTTCAATAAAAAGCTGGAAATATTGAGAAGCATTGAAATTCCTAAAATCATAAAGCTCATTCTGCAACCAGGTGTCATTTATGTATACCATGTACAATTGCATACATGCCTGCGAGTCTATAGTTCCTCTGCCCTAATTTCCCGACTGGTTAAAGCCATAGTGTGCGCTAATATAATCCATAACCATGTTATGTTCGTTAATATCAAAATCTCTACGATTTTAACCCCAGTGTCGATAGATGGCTGCGAACAATTTAAACCAGGCTTCACAGCTCCCCAGATAAGAGAACGGTAACGAGAGAAATAGATCGTGTTTATGGACTACGGATGGCAGGAGCCCACAAACCCAGCAATCAGTAACATTGGTAACACTGTGCGTTTGATGCAACATTTCAACAAATACATTTTTGGCATAAGTCTGGCGAAGTCGTTCTTTGTGGGGTGCTAAGGTGTACATCAAATGCTCAGAAGGGACAGCAGTGGTAGGTAAGAAATCCTGTTAAGGGTATTTGTGTTCTAAATAAACGAATAAACCCATAAACACAGCAATAATAACAGCTATAACCACTACAAATGCTATTTTGACCTTCGTGGTACATGTGGAAAACATTGGCTCATAAAATGGCATGTGATGTGGTGCAATTGGAAATTCTTCTTCTGGACAAAACGGCCAAAGGGGTACATTTCTATCTAAAAGTCCAAAAATAAACTCGGGCCTAGCAGTCCATCCTGCCAGAGGGTTCTTCTCCCTGTGTCCATCAGAGTCTCACAGGCAGACTCTTGTCGTTTATCCGAGCAGCAAAAGTGTGGCAAACAAATTTTTATTTCGTTGTACAACCTGGTCTTTTGTGCTAGCTGGTCTTCTTTCTGAACAGAGCACAGTGATCAAAGTTCCAGCTCTCAACGTGTTCAGTCCAGTGTCTCGCTCAGTACCTCAGACCGACAAACTAGCAAACCCTGACTATTCAATCGAGTCTTTCCTTATCTCCTGCTGTTGGGGTCTGAGGCACCGTTTTTCTCTTTCATTGGCCACAGGTTGCATTGCACATTACCCGGCACTTCCTGATCAGGGAATAGTACAACAGGCACCTTTTGCACATGGGAATTTTCGCTTGCCGGAGTACTGAGAACAGGATTTAAAGCGCTTGCAGATTCAGTAGAGACCAAGTCGTCTGATCTCCTCACACCCTCCTCTAGCCTTAATTCGATCTCACAGGCGTCAGAAAGGAGTACAAAAGCAGCAGCTCTTTCCGTTTTCTGCATCAGAATTCCCCCTGGGCGTCGCTGATCATGGGGAAGTGGAAGCGGCAGCCTCTTCAGATGGGAGACATGAATCCAATGCTTTCTCCCATCCACTTTAACTGCCGTCCGGGTAGCTAGAAGAATTTGCCGGGGCTCGGACCACCTTGGAGCCAAGCTGGTGTCTCGCTCAAATTTCTTCACCAGCACCCACTGGCCGGGCTGTAGTCGATGTCCGGGGCCCTCTGGCAGCGGCTGCAATACGGAGGCTACCTGCTGATGAACACAACGAAGGTCTTTAGTTAAAGCATAGAGGTAGTCAATCAACACAGGATATTCAATGTCAGAAAAGGATCGTGGCCGGGGGACCCCCCAAACATTGGCGGACCTACCAAAGACAATTTCATATGGAGAGACCAGATCGGGAATGTGGGGTAACTCGCAATGACATGAGGGCTAAAGGCAAGGTGTCAGGCCATTTCAACCCTGTGCTTTACTGTATTTTGGCCATTTTCAGTTTGAGGGTGCCATTGTATTTTTCCACGAGCCCCGCTGATTGCGGATGCCGGGTAGCATGGAACTTCTGCTTAATCTGTAGGCCCCCGCAGATATGCTTGACAAGGGCCCCATGGAAGTGCCCCCCGTTATCTGACCAGATCAAGCGGGGCAAGTGGAAGCGGGGCACAAACTCCTTGAGAAGGGCTTTAGCTGTGGCCATGGCAGTATTTTCTTTAGTGGGGTAGGCCTCAACCCATTTGCCAAAAGCACAAACCACCACCAGGACGTATTTCAAATTGTTGACACGCTCCATATGAATGTAGTCCATTTGGAGTACTTCAAAAGGCAGCGTCGGGGGTGCAAAATTACAGCTCAAGACATTCTCCCCCTTTCCCGGATTGTGTTGCAAACAAACCATGCAGTATTGGACCAACCGGACAGTTGTCTTTTGAATATTAGGATTGTTCCAAACTGGGTCCAAAAGCCCACAGATACCTTTTGCTCCTATGTGTGCAGGACCGTGCGCCATAGTCACAACGGCCTGTACCAGTGCATTGGGCAATAACCATCTTTGCTTTTCTATCAGATCAACCCAACAATTATTCTCATCCAGTCTTCCTACCTCCTTCTCCCATCTCTCTAATTCTGCAGGTGTAGCCTCTTTCTGTTGTACCCGCACACTCTCCATGGTGTTATCAAACAATTCAGATTCCTCCACCCATCGTGCAGAAGAGTTCACAAACATCGTTGACATTAGGGATTGCGCTGTCTGTTTGGCCGCCTGATCTGCGAAGGCATTTCCCTCCCCCACCTCATCCACTATTGCCTTGTGAGCACTGCATTTGATGATGGCTAACTTCTTGGGCAGGGTGAGGGCGTCCAGCAGCCGCAAAACAAGGGGACCGTTTTTTATCTTCTGACCATGGGAAGTAAGAAAACCCCGCTCCCTCCACAGCCGCCCAAAGCTATGGGCCACGCCGAAGTGTAAATGTTGACTTCGAGTCCCTCACTTAATTCGCATGCTCGCAGGAGGGCCAAAAGTTCTGCAGCCTGGGCTACTCGGAATGTTTCGACTACTGTTTTCAAAGTCGTAATGGCATATGCAGCTGTTGTTCCATCTGCTAGTTTAAAACAGGACCCATCTACATATAACTCCCCTTGGGGGTTCAGCTAGAGGAGTATCCGTGAGATCGATCCTGCCCTTAGTTTCTTCTTCAGTGCGATAAATGCATTCATGTATGTCATCATTAAGTTCACTCGTAGGGAGTGGTAACAACGTAGCAGGATTCAATGTTGCACATCGGGTGATCGTAATATGTGGTGCAAATAATGTTAGCTCATATCCAGTGAGGCGTGCACTTGTGAGATGCTGTGTCTTTGTTTTGTTTAGTAATGTGTCCACAGCATGCGGCACCATCACTGTCAAATTGGAATTTAAGACGAGTCCTTCTGACTGCCGGATGGCCACTGCAACAGCTGCTGTGGCCCTCAGGCAGCTTGGAAGTGCTCTTGTGACATTATCCATTGTAGCTGACAGATAAGCGCAAGGTCTTTGCTTACCACCAAAGTCCTGCGTTAACACTGAAAGTGAACAACCGCCGACCTCATGCACATATAGGACAAAAGGTTTACGGTAGTCAGGAGTGCCCAAGACAGGGGCGGAACATAAAGCAGTTTTTAAAGAGTCAAAAGAGTGCTGACATTCATCCGTCCAGGGGAGGGGTTCATGCACGTCCTTAGTAGTCAGATGCAACAGAGGTTTAGCAAGAAGGGAAAAGTTAGGTATCCATTGGCGACAGTAAGAGGTTATGCCAAGAAAAGCACGAACTTCGCGTTGCGTGCAAGGGACAGACATTTTAGCAATAGTAGTAATACGTTCAGGCGTTGGTCGTCTACCGTCCTTCGATAGTAGATGACCAAGGTAGGTCACCTCCTGTCGACAGTATTGAAATTTCGACAAGAATACCTTGTTCCCTTTAGCAGCCAAATGGTGCAGCAATTTGACGGTGGCAATTTTGCAACCTTCTTCCGTATCCGAGGCAATCAGTAAGTCATCCACATATTGCAAAAGGACATTACCCTCCGGCAAGTCCAGATCATCTAATAAAGCCTTAAGGGCTTGGCTATATATGCTCGGGCTTTCAGTATAGCCTTGGGGTGCGTGACAGAAGCGGAAGCTGCGTCCAGATAACGAGAATCCGAAAATCTGCCTGCTATCAGGATGAATGGGAATACTGAAGAAGGCGTTCTTCAGATCAATGACCGAGAAATACTGGGCGGTCGGTGGAATCATTGTAAGGATCATGGTAATGTCGGTCACCATGAGATACTGCGGCACCACAATCTTATTGACGGCTCTAAGGTCAATCACAAAACGATAAGCAGCATCCTGACCCTGTTCACCCGAATCAGAACTCCTTTTCAAAACCGGAAGAATCGGGCTATTGCACACATAGCCCTGAGACCGCCAGTCCTCCGCACATAGCCCCGAGATCGCCAGTCCTCTGCACATGAGACCGCCACTCCTCCGCACATGAGACTGCGAGTCCTCCGCGCATAAGACCGCCAGTCCTCTGCACATAGCCCTGAGACCGCCAGTCCTCCGCACATAGCCCTGAGACCGCCAGTCCTCCGCACATAGCCCCGAGACCACCAGTTCTACGCACAAAAGACCACCAGTCCTACGCACGAGACCACCAGTCCTACGCACATGAGACCGCCAGTGCTCCGCGCATGAGACCCCCAGTCCTCCGCGCATGAGACTGCCAGTCCTCCGCGCATGAGACTGCCAGTCCTCCGCGCATGAGACCGCCAGTCCTCCGCACATGAGACCGCCAGTCCTCCGCGCATGAGACTGCCAGTCCTCCGCGCATGAGACCGCCAGTCATCCACACATAGCCCCGAGACCGCCAGTCCTCCGCACATAGCCCCGAGACCAACAGTCCTACGCACATGAGACCGCCAGTCCAACGTGCATGAGACCGCCAGTCCTCTGTGCATGAGACCGCAGTCCTCCGCACATAGCCCAGAGACGACAGACCTTCGCACATAGCCCGAGACCACCAGTTCTCTGCACATAGCCCAGAGACCACCAGTTCTCTGCACATAGCCCAGAGACCCCCAGTCCTCCACACATAGCCCCGAGACCACCAGTCCTCCGCACATGAGATCGCCAATCCTCCGCGCATGAGACCGCCAGTCCTCCACGCATGAGACCACCAGTCCTCTGTGCATGAGACCGCCAGTCCTCTGCACATAGCCCCGAGACCGCCAGTCCTCCGCACATAGCCCCGAGACCACCAGTCCTCCGCACATAGCCCCGAGACCGCCAGTCCTCCGCACATGAGACCGCCAGTCCTCCGCGCATAAGACTGCCAGTCCTCTGCGCATGAGACCGCCAGTCATCCACAAATAGCCCCGATACCGCCAGTCCTCCGCACATAGCCCTGAGACCGCCAGTCCTCCGCACATTGCCCCGAGACCACCAGTCCTACGCACATGAGACCACCAGTCCTCTGTGCATGAGACCGCCAGTCCTCCACACATAGCCCTGAGACCGCCAGTCCTCTGCACATAGCCCAGAGACCGCCAGTCCTCCGCACATAGCCCCGAGACCGCCAGTCCTCCACACATAGCCCCGAGACCGCCAGTCCTCTGCATATAGCCCCGAGACCGCCAGTCCTCCGCACATAGCCCCGAGACCACCAGTCCTCCACACATAGCCCCGAGACTGCCAGTCCTCCACACATAGCCTCGAGACCGACAGTCCTCCACACATAGCCTCGAGACCGCCAGTCCTCTGCACATAGCCCTGAGACCGCCAGTCCTCTGCACATAGCCCCGAGACCGCCAGTCCTCCACACATAGCCTCGAGACCGCCAGTGCTCTGCACATAGCCCTGAGACCGCCAGTCCTCTGCACATAGCCCCGAGACCGCCAGTCCTCCGCACATAGCCCTGAGACCGCCAGTCCTCCGCACATGAGACCGCCAGTCCTCCGCGCATGAGACCGCCAGTCCTCCGCACATAGCCCTGAGACCGCCAGTCCTTTGCACATAGCCCAGAGACCGCCAGTCCTCTGCACATAGCCCCGAGACCGCCAGTCCTCCTCACATAGCCCCGAGACCGCCAGTCCTCCTCACATAGCCCCGAGACCGCCAGTCCTCCACACATAGCCCCGAGACCGCCAGTCCTCCACACATAGCCCCGAGACCGCCAGTCCTCCACACATTGCCCCGAGAACGCCAGTCCTCCACACATAGCCTTGAGACCGCCAGTCCTCTGCACATAGCCCTGAGACCGCCAGTCCTCCGCACATAGCCCTGAGACCGCCAGTCCTCCGCACATAGCCCCGAGACCACCGGTCCTACGCACATGAGACCACCAGTCCTCCGCGCATGAGACCGCCAGTCATCCACACATATTCCCGAGACCGCCAGTCATCCGCACATAGCCCTGAGACCGCCAGTCCTCCGCACATAGCCCGAGACCACCAGTCCAACGCACATGAGACCGCCAGTCCTCCACACATAGCCTTGAGACCGCCAGTCCTCTGCACATAGCCCTGAGACCGCCAGTCCTCCGCACATAGCCCTGAGACCGCCAGTCCTCCGCACATAGCCCCGAGACCACCAGTCCTACGCACATGAGACCGCCAGTCCTCTGTGCATGAGACCGCCAGTCCTCTGCACATAGCACTGAGACCACCAGTCCTCTTCACATAGCCCGAGACCGCCAGTCCTCCGCACATAGCCCCGAGACCACCAGTCCTCCGCACATAGCCTCGAGACCGCCAGTCCTCCACACATAGCCCCGAGACCGCCAGTCCTCCACACATAGCCCCGAGACCGCCAGTCCTCCGCACATAGCCCCGAGACCACCAGTCCTCGGCACATGAGACCGCCAGTCCTCCACGCATGAGACTGCCAGTCCTCTGCGCATGAGACCGCCAGTCATCCACACATAGCCCCGAGACCGCCAGTCCTCCGCACATAGCCCTGAGACCGCCAGTCCTCCGCACATAGCCCCGAGACCACCAGTCCTACGCACATGAGACCGCCAGTCCTCTGCGCATGAGACTGCCAGTCCTCCGCACATAGCCCTGAGACCGCCAGTCCTCTGCACATAGCCCCGAGACCGCCAGTCCTCCGCACATAGCCCCGAGACCGCCAGTCCTCCGCACATGAGACCGCCAGTCCTCCGCGCATGAGACTGCCAGTCCTCTGCGCATGAGACCTCCAGTCATCCACACATAGCCCCGAGACCGCCAGTCCTCCGCACATAGCCCTGAGACCGCCAGTCCTCCACACATAGCCCCGAGACCGCCAGTCCTCCGCACATGAGACTGCCAGTCCTCCGCGCATGACACTGCCAGTCCTCTGCGCATGAGACCGCCAGTCATCCACACATAGCGCCAAGACCGCTAGTCCTCCGCACATAACCCTGAGAACCCAGTCCTCCACACATAGCCCAGAGACCACCAGTCCTACGCACATGAGACTGCCAGTCCTCTGCGCTTGAGACCGCCAGTCCTCCGCACATAGCCCTGAGACCGCCAGTCCTCAGCACATAGCCCTGAGACCGCCAGTCCTCCGCACATAGCCCCGAGACCACCAGTCCTCCGCACATAGCTCCGAGACCACCAGTCCTCCGCACATAGCCCCGAGACCGCTAGTCCTCCGCACATAGCCCTGAGACCGCCAGTCCTCCGCACATAGCCCCGAGACCGCCAGTCCTCCGCACATGAGACCGCCAGTCCTCTGCGCATGAGACCGCAAGTCCTCGACACATAGCCCCGAGACCACCAGTCCTACGCACATAGCCCTGAGACCGCCAGTCCTCCGCACATAGCCCTGAGACTGCCAGTCCTCTGCACATAGCCCCGAGATCGCCAGTCCTCCGCACATAGCCCCGAGACCACCAGTCCTCCGCACATAGCCCCGAGACCGCCAGTCCTCCGCACACGAGACCGCCAGTCCTCCGCGCATGAGACTGCCAGTCCTCTGCGCATGAGACCGCCAGTCATCCACACATAGCCCCGAGACCGCCTGTCCTCCGCACATAGCCCTGAGACCGCCAGTCCTCCGCACATAGCCCCGAGACCACCAGTCCTCCGCACATGAGACCGCCAGTCCTCCGCACATGAGACTGCCAGTCCTCTGCGCATGAGACCGCCAGTCCTCCGCACATAGCCCCGAGACCACAAGTCCTCCGCACATAGCTCGAGACCACCACTCCTCCGCACATAGCCCAGAGACCGCCAGTCCTCCGCACATGAGACCGCCAGTCCTCCGCGTATGAGACTGCCAGTCCTCTGCGCATGAGACCGCCAGTCATCCACACATAGCCCCGAGAACACCAGTTCTCCGCACATAGCCCTGAGACCGCCAGTCCTCCGCACATAGCCCCGAGACCACCAGTCCTACGCACATGAGACCGCCAGTCCTCCGCGCATGAGACCGCCAGTCCTCTGTGCATGAGACCGCCAGTCCTCCACACATAGCCCCGAGACCGCCAGTCCTCCACACATAGCCCCGAGACCGCCAGTCCTCCGCACATAGCCCCGAGTCCGCCAGTCCTCCGCACATAGCCCCGAGACCGCCAGTCCTCCGCACATGAGACTGCCAGTCCTCCGCGCATGAGACTGACAGTCCTCTGCGCATGAGACTGCCAGTCCTCTGCGCATGAGACCGCCAGTCCTCCGCACATAGCCCGAGACCACCAGTCCTACGCACATGAGACCGCCAGTCCTCTGCACATGAGATCGCCAGTCCTCCGCACATAGCCCTGAGACCGCCAGTCCTCTGCACATAGCCCTGAGACCGCCAGTCCTCGGCACATAGCCCTGAGACCGCCAGTCCTCGGCACATAGCCCTGAGACCGCCAGTCCTCCACACATAGCCCCGAGACCGCCAGTCCTCCACACATAGCCCCAAGACCGCCAGTCCTCCACACATTGCCCCGAGACCGCCAGTCCTCCACACATAGCCTTGAGACCGCCAGTCCTCTGCACATAGCCCTGAGACCGCCAGTCCTCCGCACATAGCCCTGAGACCGCCAGTCTTCCGCACATAGCCCCGAGACCACCAGTCCTCCACACATAGCCCCGAGACCGCGAGTCCTTCGCACATAGCCCGAGACCACCAGTCCTCCGCACATAGCCCCGAGACCACCAGTCCTCGGCACATGAGACCACCAGTCCTCCGCGCATGAGACCGCCAGTCATCCACACATATCCCCGAGACCGCCAGTCATCCGCACATAGCCCTGAGACCGCCAGTCCTCCGCACATAGCCCCGAGACCACCAGTCCAACGCACATGAGACCGCCAGTCCTCCACGCATGAGACCGCCAGTCCTCTGTGCATGAGACCGCCAGTCCTCTGCACATAGCACTGAGACCACCAGTCCTCTGCACATAGCCCGAGACCGCCAGTCCTCCGCACATAGCCCGAGACCACCAGTCCTCCGCACATAGCCCCGAGACCGCCAGTCCTCCACACATAGCCCCGAGACCGCCAGTCCTCCACACATAGCCCCGAGACCGCCAGTCCTCCGCACATAGCCCCAAGACCACCAGTCCTCCGCACATAGCCCCGAGACCACCAGTCCTCGGCACATGAGACCGCCAGTCCTCCTTGCATGAGACTGCCAGTCCTCTGCGCATGAGACCGCCAGTCATCCACACATAGCCCCGAGACCGCCAGTCCTCCGCACATAGCCCTGAGACCGCCAGTCCTCCGCACATAGCCCCGAGACCGCCAGTCCTACGCACATGAGACCGCCAGTCCTCTGCGCATGAGACCGCCAGTCCTCCGCACGTAGCCCTGAGACCGCCAGTCCTCTGCACATAGCCCCGAGACCGCCAGTCCTCCGCACATAGCCCCGAGACCGCCAGTCCTCCGCACATGAGACCGCCAGTCCTCCGCGCATGAGACTGCCAGTCCTCTGCGCATGAGACCGCCAGTCATCCACACATAGCCCCGAGACCGCCAATCCTCCGCACATAGCCCTGAGACCACCAGTCCTCCACACATAGCCCCGAGACCGCCAGTCCTACGCACATGAGACCGCCAGTCCTCTACGCATGATACCACCAGTCCTCTGTGCATGAGACCGCCAGTCCTCCACACATAGCCCCGAGACCGCCAGTCCTCCGCACATAGCTCCGAGACCACCAGTCCTCCGCACATAGCCCCGAGACCGCCAGTCCTCCACGCATGACACTGCCAGTCCTCTGCGCATGAGACCGCCAGTCATCCACACATAGCGCCAAGACCGCTAGTCCTCCGCACATAACCCTGAGAACCCAATCCTCCACACATAGCCCCGAGACCACCAGTCCTACGCACATGAGACTGCCAGTCCTCTGCGCTTGAGACCGCCAGTCCTCCGCACATAGCCCTGAGACCGCCAATCCTCCGCACATAGCCCTGAGACCGCCAGTCCTCCGCACATAGCCCCGAGACCACCAGTCCTCCGCACATAGCCCCGAGACCACCAGTCCTCCGCACATAGCCTCGAGACCGCTAGTCCTCCGCACATAGCCCCGAGACCGCCAGTCCTCCGCACATGAGACCGCCAGTCCTCTGCGCATGAGACCGCAAGTCCTCGACACATAGCCCAGAGACCACCAGTCCTACGCACATAGCCCTGAGACCGCCAGTCCTCTGCACATAGCCCCGAGATCGCCAGTCCTCCGCACATAGCCCCGAGACCACCAGTCCTCCGCACATAGCCCCGAGACCACCAGTCCTCCGCACATGAGACCGCCAGTCCTCCGCGCATGAGACTGCCAGTCCTCTGCGCATGAGACCACCAGTCATCCACACATAGCCCCGAGACCGCCTGTCCTCCGCACATAGCCCTGAGACCGCCAGTCCTCTGCGCATGAGACCGCCAGTCCTCCACACATAGCCCTGAGACCGCCAGTCCTCTGCACATAGCCCCGAGACCACAAGTCCTCCGCACATAGCCCCGAGACCACCAGTCCTCCGCACATAGCCCTGAGACCGCCAGTCCTCCGCGTATGAGACTGCCAGTCTTCTGCGCATGAGACCGCCAGTCATCCACACATAGCCCCGAGACCACCAGTTCTCCGCACATAGCCCTGAGACTGCCAGTCCTCCGCACATAGCCCCGAGACCACCAGTCCTTTGCACATGAGACCGCCAGTCCTCCGCGCATGAGACCACCAGTCCTCTGTGCATGAGACCGCCAGTCCTCCACACATAGCCCCGAGACCGCCAGTCCTCCACACATAGCCCCGAGACCGCCAGTCCTCCGCACATAGCCCCGAGACCGCCAGTCCTCCGCACATAGACCCGAGACCGCCAGTCCTCCGCACATGAGACTGCCAGTCCTCCTTGCATGAGACTGCCAGTCCTCTGCGCATGAGACTGCCAGTCCTCTGCGCATGAGACCGCCAGTCCTCCGCACATAGCCCGAGACCACCAGTCCTACGCACATGAGACCGCCAGTCCTCTGCACATGAGATCGCCAGTCCTCCGCACATAGCCCTGAGACCGCCAGTCCTCTGCACATACCCCAGAGACCGCCAGTCCTCCGCACATAGCCCCAAGCCCACCAGTCCTCCGCACATAGCCCCGAGACCGCCAGTTCTCCGCACATGAGACCGCCAGTCCTCTGCGCATGAGACCGCCAGTCCCCCGCACATAGCTTTGAGACCGCCAGTCCTCTACACATAGCCCCGAGACGCCAGTCCTCCGCACATAGCCCCGAGACCACCAGTCCTCCGCACATAGCCCCAAGACCGCCAGTCCTCCGCACATGAGACCGCCAGTCCTCCGCGCATGAGACTGCCAGTCCTCTGCGCATGAGACTGCCAGTCATCCACACATAGCTCCAAGACCGCCAGTCCTCCGCACATACACTCTGACACCGCCAGTCCTCCGCACATAGCCCCGAGACCACCAGTCCTACACACATGAGACCGCCAGTCCTCCGCGCATGAGACCGCCAGGCCTTTGTGCATGAGACCGCCAGTCATCCACACATAGCCCCGAGACCACCAGTTCTCCGCACATAGCCCTGAGACCGCCAGTCCTCCGCACATAGCCCCGAGACCACCAGTCCTACGCACATGAGACCGCCAGTCCTACGCACATGAGACCGCCAGTCCTCCGCGCATGAGACCGCCAGTCCTCTGTGCATGAGACCGCCAGTCCTCCACACATAGCCCCGAGACCGCCAGTCCTCCACACATAGCCCCGAGACCACCAGTCCTACGCACATGAGACCGCCAGTCCTCCGCGCATGAGACCGCCAGTCCTCTGTGCATGAGACCGCCAGTCCTCCGCACATAGCCCCGAGACCACCAGTCCTACACACATGAGACCGCCAGTCCTCCGCGCATGAGACCGCCAGTCCTCTGTGCATGAGACCGCCAGTCCTCCACACATAGCCCCGAGACCGCCAGTCCTCCGAACATAGCCCCGAGACCACCAGTCCTCCACACACAGCCCCGAGACCATCAGTCCTACGCACATGAGACCGCCAGTCCTTCGCGCATGAGACTGCCAGTCCTCTGTGCATGAGACCGCCAGTCCTCCACACATAGCCCCGAGACCGCCAGTCTTCTACACATAGCCCCGAGACCGCCAGTCCTCCGCCTATAGCCCCGAGACCGCCAGTCCTCCGCACATGAGACCGCCAGTCCTCCGTGCATGAGACTGCCAGTCCTCTGCGCATGAGACCGCCAGTCCCCCGCACATAGCTTTGAGACCGCCAGTCCTCTGCACATAGCCCTGAGACGCCAGTCCTCCGCACATAGCCCCGAGACCACCAGTCCTCCGCACATAGCCCCGAGACGCCAGTCCTCCGCACATGAGACCGCCAGTCCTCCGCGCATGAGACCGCCAGTCCTCTGTGCATGAGACCGCCAGTCCTCCACACATAGCCCCGAGACCGCCAGTCCTCCGCACATAGCCCCGAGAACACCAGTCCTCCACACATAGCCCGAGACCGCCAGTCCTCCGCGCATGAGACCGCCAGTCCTCTGTGCATGAGACCGCCAGTCCTCCACACATAGCCCCGAGACCGCCAGTCCTCCGCACATAGCCCCGAGACCGCCAGTCCTCTGCACATAGCCCCGAGACCGCCAGTCCTCCGCACATAGCCCTGAGACCACCAGTCTTCCGCACATAGCCCCGAGACTGCCAGTCCTCCGCACATGAGACTGCCAGTCCTCCGCACATGAGACTGCCAGTCCTCCGCGCATGAGACTGTCAGTCCTCTGCGCATGAGACCGCCAGTCATCCACACATAGCCCCGAGACCGCCAGTCCTCCGCACATAGCCCTGAGACCGCCAGTCCTCCGCACATAGCCCCGAGACCACCAGTCCTACACTAATCCTGCAGCCCGTATCTTGAGGAACCCTACCTGTTTGTGCATCGGCCAGGCTTGGCTCCGCCATTTCGTCAGGGTCAGCGACCGGCCGGGCTTGGCTCCGTCGGTCTAACTCTACCTCCCAGCAGCCTCCAGGGGGAGGAGCCGACGATACCAAACAGCGCGCCAGGCGGCGCATAAAGCTCTGACAGGGGCCGAGTCCCTTGTCTTTCACTAATCCTGCAGCCCGTATCTTGAGGAATCCTACCTGTTTGTGCAGCGGCCGGGCTTGGCTCCCCCATTTCATCAGGGTCAGTGACCGGCCGGGCTTGGCTCCGCCGGTCTAACTCTACCTCCCAGCAGCCTCCAGGGGGAGGACCCGACGATACCAAACAGCGCACCAGGCGGCACATAAAGCTCTGACAGGGGCCGAGTCCCTTGTCTTTCACTAATCCTGCAGCCCGTATCTTGAGGAACCCTACCTGTTTGTGCAGCGGCCGGGCTTGGCTCCGCCATTTCGTCAGGGTCGGCGACCGGCCGGGCTGGGCCAGTTACTCTGTCCAAATTCAGGAGGTGAGCCATTGTTATTACCGGGGCTAATTATCATTACTGTGCCTGCCCTGGTGTAGACGAACTGTCTTGTGGTCTTGTGACTATTTCTACTGACTTATCTATAAAAGGCTCTCAGGAGGGCACTGTTTATTGGTCTACGGTGTGCCATGTCTAGCAAAAAGACATCCCCTGCTAAAAACACTATTGACAACTATCTCTTCCAGGTAGTTGCCAAAATTAACAGTGATAGGAGATCTTCACTTGGGCTGTGTACATCACCTAACCCAATTACACCGACTTTGTCGGTACCAGATTTGGCCCAATCCTTTGAGCTACAGAACACCAGTAGCGGTGACCATGTTGACAATGCCATAACGATGCAGTCAGTCTATGTAGCGTCAGACAGTGAAAGTGAGGAGGTTGATCAACATTTACTCGAGGAAAAAGCCCCCACTCCAGTGCCTGCACCACGCACTACTTGAGGTTCCAGAAAGGCTCAAGCCAAGCGTGGTGGGTTAAGATCAGGCCAGAAAAAGACTGCTTCCCCTCCCAGTAAAACCTTGGAGGAGGACGACGGATTAATAGATAATGCTTGTATGTCTATAACTAACTATCAATTTACAAGCTTGTTGGACATGATAGACATTAAGATACAGGGAATTGTAAAGCCGCCGTTAGGCATAATAGAGAAGCTCACTAAAGAGGTTAATCGTTTAGGGGGTTTATTGAATAACACCTTAGCTGAAGTAGGCAAATTGCCTGATGAGGTTGCCAACAGGGTTGAGCTAAAAAAGGCCTCCTCTATACCGGTGGGTGGCAGGGTTTTCCCTTTAACTGATCAGTTGGTGGCTCCCCCGGTATCCACATCGGAGGGTGTGCAGGAGAAAGATGTCCCTCCCGCTGTATCTTCTGCTCCAGAACCTGTGAATGGCTCGGTTGAGCTGGTAGTCAAGGCTTCTCCTCTGGTCTTGGTTCTAGCTAACGTTCCCTTATTGGCTCCTGAGCAGGTAGAATCTACTTCATCCCTGTTGTCTAAAGCCCTATATTGGCTGACAAATAATATGATAATAACTCCCTGGGGTAAGCAACAGTTGGCCGAAGTACTAGTAAAAGCCAGGAGGGTGGAGTGGATAGGAAATAGTATTAAGAAGTTCTGGGGTGATTGTGTTGTCTTACATTTCTCAGATCCAGATGTATTGGCCAACATTTTGCCCAACATTCTACCCCCACAGCGAAGATCTACTGAAATTATCCCACTTACCTTAGATTTCTTTTACCATCGTAGCGGGAGGGTTTCTAACAAGAGCATGTTAAAGAGGAAGTGGAATGTTGTTTCAACGAAAGGGAGGAGGGTAGCGCAGCCCACAGAGTGGGGACTACATTTGGAAAATAGGTTCTCAGCCCTTTCTAATTTAAATGACTGTGACTGACTTTCCAAGGGCAAAAGCGTAGCACCTCTAGTTAGTGTGGATCAAAGCTTATTTAGCTTGCCTGCCCAGAATGATAATCGTCATAACAATGGGTTGATGAATAACTTGGTTGAGATAGTAGTAGGTGAGACTTGTACACAGAACCTTACACCTGAAGCACTAGTTGGGCGCGTGTCTGGGGTTGCTAACCTAATCTCCTGGAATTTGGCTGGTCTGTCCTCTAAACTAGACTGTGGGGACTGGCTTGGTTTTGTTACTCAATTTGATATTTGCATATTTCAGGAGACTTGGGCATGTGAACCTGTCTTTGTGTTAGGATATTTGAATTTTTCTGTGCCAGCTGTAAAGGGTCCGAAAGGTAGACCAATGGGGGGACTTACCATTTGGATTCGACAGTCCCTAAACCTTGCAATTAAAAGTATAGATACTAGTCATAATGATATACAGTTGATCAGGATAACTACTGACACTCTCGGGCCACTTGATAGCTATAACATATACGTTAGGAGTGTTAAAGGTGGCCGATCTGAAGTACTAACAGCCTTGGATAACTTTCTTGATGATCACTCCTGTGAGAAGAACACTGTTATAGCAGGTGACCTTAACTGGATGTTTGAGCCTTTGGTTGCGGGTTAGGCCTCCACCGGAGCTGAAGAGGACTCTCTCTGGGGTATTCCTGAGTTACAATTGAAGCCAGTTACTCGCTGGTCTGAGGACATAATTGCCATCAATGCTATGTGTCTTGAAAAAAGTCTGAGAGCTATGAATGGAAGAACAATGACGGATAAAAGTGGCTCTGTGACTTTTGATAATGGGAGGCACAAAAGCAGAATTGACTATGTAATCTGTAGTTTGCTTTTGTGGCCAACTCTCTGTGATATGGAGGTTGTCGCGAGACCGGAGAGTGACCACAACCCCTTATGTGTGACCCATAAATGGTGGTCTGCCAAGATAAATTCTACCTGTACGAATGATCTTGTTCCACCGCTGATCACCCCAGAGAATAATATGCGCAGGCTAAGATGGGATATTGTAGTTAACAATCAACAGGCTAT
This sequence comes from Lissotriton vulgaris, assembly GCF_964263255.1. Taxonomy (NCBI): domain Eukaryota; kingdom Metazoa; phylum Chordata; class Amphibia; order Caudata; family Salamandridae; genus Lissotriton; species Lissotriton vulgaris. The sequence goes on along the minus strand of NW_028245752.1, from coordinate 57,004 downwards.
TGATACTATCAACAACGAAACTGATCAAGCTATCTCAGCTATGGAATTAATTAGTGCCTCTTCTTCCGGCTTGGGGGACGTGGTTAAAATTCACGACACCCTCTTTGTCAAGATCAAGGTGCACTTTTTAAAACCTGACAAGCGAAAGGGGGCTATGGTCCGCAAAGATGCAAGATGGTATAATACCGATTGTAGGAAGGCACGACTCGCCCTTGGTCATGCCCTTAAGAGGAGAGACCCCGTATCTATCTGTCTCGCTAGAAAGGATTATAAGGCATGTATAGCAAAAGCCAAGAGAGAGTGGGATGAGCAACACTGGTGCAAATTGAAAAAGGCTAGTGACAGGAAGGATTCCAGAGTATTCTGGAATATCGTAAAATGGGGTACTGAGAGAGCTGAAGAGTCTCCAAATAATATTGTCTCACAAGAGGCCTGGGTAAAATTCTTTAGCTCACAATATACTCTTAACACCCTGGCTACAGATGAAGATAGTTTTATCATGAAGTTTTCCGAAGATAGCCTCTTCACTTACAAAGAGATTATGTCTGCTATTTGTGCAGTAAAAAGAGGGTGTGCTCCTGGTTTAGATGGAGTACCCGCTGACATCTTTTTAAATGATAGGGAACGCTGGTGCAAATATATTTATCTGCTTAATATTTCTATTGCTCAGGGAGCTGACGTCCCTGTTTCATGGAGAGGTGCAGTGATCATCCCCGTGTACAAAAAGGGGGACCGTGCTCAGCCATGTAACTACAGGCCTATTAGCCTCATTGACACTGTGCAAAAAATTGTCGGACGTGTGGTCGTTAATAGGCTCCTTGAATGGGCAGAAGATAATAACATCTTATCTCCCTTCCAAGCGGGTTTTAGAAAGGCAACAAGCACGGTCGACCAAGTGTTTCGCTTCCAATTGCTACAGTGGAAGACCGTGGTGCTAGGGGGGGCAGCCTGTATGCGACATTCGTCGATTTGCGGGCTGCCTTCGACCTGGTTCCGTGGGCCAAACTGTGGCAAGTTTTGCACAGTTTGGGGGTCCCGAAGGAACTGCTAACTATGATATTGCGCCTCCACGAGTTTAATTTTGCTAGAATTCAATGGGGCGGCCACGGGATGGTCATAGCTGATTTCCCTGTTGATCGAGGAGTTAGACAAGGGTGCTCAATGGCTCCTGTCAGACGAAGTCTTCCTCGGAATTTGATGCGATGATATAAGGGCCCACCTCTCGATACCTCCAATTCTGATTGTAATTATTACACAGAATATTGAAGTGATCAAGCGGGGGGAAAAGGGGAGTTGGGAAGGGAACAGCTGGGAGGGAGATCTGAAAAGAAAAAAGTTAGACACACATTAATACCTATTTACTTATATTTCAGTAAATTTTCCTTAATGCAAGCAGCAATCTAAGCATGGAGTTTTCATGTAAAACTAGATTCACTTCACAAAATTCTGTGGAATAATATCGCAATTAAACTTCTTGCAATTTGACCTTTTATACTAATTATTCTCCAAATGCTTGATATTTCTTTGCACATAAACATCTGTACTTTTCTAATAAAACTCTCTCAGAAAAAATAGCACGATTTACATTATCTTCTGTAAATTGTTCACTGTTAGATAGTATCAAAACCTTTAAACTTGTTCACATAGCACAAAACTGTGTATTGCAAAACACTCTAATATTGTCTTGTTATAGCTTCATAATCAAGTTACATGTAGAAAACATAAGCAAGAGATTTATCTTGTTTCTGTGCTAAAACAATAACTTTCTATTCGAAATATTATGTTGGGTTTACTTCATACCAAAAACATTGAAGATTTCTAATTCCTTAAATAACATGATATAAAAAACAAACAGCGTTTAAATCTTTCTTGCTCTTTAGATTCTGTAAATACAAAAAATAAAAACCTTTTTGTGCATTAAATCGCCTTCATACCTAAAGAGTACGACCTACTCTTACTTATAGGTTCATCTGCAAACTCTGGACCCCAAACGAAGAAATTCCTCGAAGAAATCCGGTCCAAAACCACCTTCTCAAAGACTGCCGGAGAAGTTACCAACTCAAGAAGCTCCTCCGGAAAGGTCTGCTCCAACGCGGCACACACGAATCTGCATCAAAGGGTTAAACAGCATACCAAAACACAGAGCCTGCCTGGAATCAACCTCCTTCTCAGAAATCTCCAGAATAGTGAGCACAGATCCTTGGGTGTGGTCACCTACATCAACGTAACCACACCTGCGTAATTTCCCCTGCTTGCGGCGTTGAAATGCAACAGCATGCCAAATTGCACGCATCTCGCGGTACGCGGTTGCCAAAGTGCACGCATCTCGCGTACCCTGCCAAACCTCACTCATCTCGCAGACCATAGGGAATCAATGGAATTTTTAGGGCAAAATACATTTCTAAAGTTTAGCCTGCCCTAGCCCTATACCAAAGCAACCACCAATGTCCAGCAGGGGAAGACCCATGAGTCTTTCCACATAAATGTTTGGGACATGGCCGAAGGCCAAATGGGGTGGGCCCTAGACCGCAAGCACCCCTGGGCCTGACAGGCTCCTACCTTGTTTACTTTGTTCATAAATGGTGTCGTCTCCCGATTGGTACCTGCGTCAGTTGATGCTCCTTCTCTTTCAGGCCTAAAAATCCCCATATTAATGTTTGCGGATGACACGCTAATCTTATCTAAAACCCCTAGTGGTCTGCAGCGTGCTCTGTTGATTTTTGAGAATTTTTGTGGGGAGCACGGACTTGAGGTGAATACTACCAAAACTAAACTTATGATTTTTAAGCCGCATCGCAGCTTTTCGTCCAAAATCATGATGAGCGGTCGGCCTTTAGAGTTAGTCAACTCATTTACATATTTGGGTATCCAAATCGCTGATAACAACAGGTGGAGCCAGCACTTAAATATTGCTATATTGCGACATAAGCAAATAGCGGGTGCCATCAACTCAGAACACAGGAAGTCCCTAACTAAACCAGTTAAACCAGCCTTGTTAGTTTATGAAGCCAAGGCAATTGGGTCTGCACTTTACGGCGCAGAAATGTGGGGCTTTGAAAATCTTAATTCTTTGCAAGCCTCAGAAAACAAATTCCTACGGGCACTTACTGGTACACCTAAAAGCACTCCGTTGTTACCTCTCCGATACGATCTCGGCAGGAAACAAATCAAGGATCTGGCCAGATTACGCCCGATTTTGTACTGGCGTAGACTCTGGACTACTCCCGAGCTCTCATATTATGCCGCGGGTTTCGTGGATGTCATCAAGGCTGATGGCTTCCACAAAATTAGCTGGCTTAATTCACTGAAAGCTATATTATTTGAGCTTGGGTTGAGTTCTCTATGGCTGGACCCTGCTGGTGCATTATTCCCCTCCAAGCTTGTCCTAAAAAATATTTTTTGGGAAAATGTTGCTAACAAAACCTTAAGCACTTCTAGCACTGGGTCAATGTCTATGTACTTCCTTGAGGCCAAAATGTATCCAGCCTTGAAATCATATTGGGATTTCATCTCAAAGCCAGGTGACAGGAAGCTCTTATTTCAACGGAGAGCTGGTGCACTCCCTATAAGAGCATTGACTGCTAAATGGGGTACAGGGGGAAGTGATATCTGTCCAGCTTGTGGGATGGGGAAGGAAACACTGGGCCACTTTTTGTTTTCTTGTAAGGTTTACTCTGTGCCAAGACGCGTCTGGTTAGCACCTATGTGCGGGAATCTTGGGACAACATGCAGTTCTGTAGCTATGCGTATCATATGTACGAGCCCAGTTACTTGGATTTTGATAGCCACAGCAAAATATCTTGGTTGGGCGTGGGCGATCAGACAGAGACTGCTAGTTAAATAACTATTCTCTGTCTGAAAAATTGGTCCACATGAATTTGATACTACTGCTCTTTATCTATTAATGACTTCGTATTCAGACAGAGACTGCTAGTTAGATAACTATTCTCTGTCTGTAATATTTGTTCTCCTGAATTTTTATTACTGTTTTTAGATCACCAACGTTCTATATCTTTGAAAAACTTTTTTACTAAATGTATTAATCTTTTTTTAACCAATTATCAACTGTTGAAATGAGAATTTTTTTTAACTGAATGTATTTTTATAGATCCAATAGTGCTGTGTCATTGTGATGAATGAAAAATGTAATTTGCTTTTATATTTCTGTATGTACTATGCTTTTATTAGTAATAACTCGAATAAAGCACTATTTGACTTTGACTAGTCCTATGCACATGAGACCGCCAGTCCTCCGTGCATGAGACCGCCAGTCCTCTATGCATGAGACCGCCAGTCCTCCACACATAGCCCCGAGACCGCCAGTCCTCCGCACATAGACCCGAGACCACCAGTCCTCCGCGCATGAGAGCGCCAGTCCTCCGCGCATGAGAGCACCAGTCCTCCGCACATGGGACTGCCAGTCCTCTGCACATGAGACCGCCAGTCATCCACACATAGCCCAGAGACCGCCAGTCCTCCGCACATAGCCCTGAGACCACCAGTCCTCCGCACATAGCCCCGAGACCACCAGTCCTCCGCACATAGCCCCGAGACCGCCAGTCCTCCGCGCATGAGACCGCCAGTCCTCCGCGCATGAGACTGCCAGTCCTCTTCACATGAGACCGCCAGTCATCCACACATAGCCCCGAGACCGCCAGTCCTCCGCACATAGCCCTGAGACCACCAGTCCTCCGCACATAGCCCCGAGACCACCAGTCCTACACTAATCCTGCATCTTGAGGAACCCTACCTGTTTGTGCAGCGGCCGGGCTTGGCTCTGCCATTTCCTCAGGGTCAGCGACCGGCCGGGCTTGGCTCCGCCGGTCTAACTCTACCTCCCAGCAGCCTCCAGGAGGAGGACCCGACGATACCAAACCGCGCGCCAGGCGGCGCATAAAGCTCTGACAGGGGCCGAGTCCCTTGTCTTTCACTAATCCTGCAGCCTGTATCTTGAGGAACCCTACCTGTTTGTGCAGCAGCCGCGCTTGGCTCCGCCATTTCGTCAGGGTCAGTGACCGGCCGGGCTGGGCCAGTTACTATGTCCGAATTCAGGAGGTGAGCCATTGTTATTACCGGGGGCTAATTATCATTACTGTGCCTGCCCTGGTGTAGACGAACTGTCTTGTGGTCTTGTGACTATTTCTACTGACGTATCTATAAAAGGCTCTCGGGAGGGCACTGTTTATTGGTCTACCGTGTGCCATGTCTAGCAAAAAGACATCCCCTGCTAAAAACACTATGGACAACTATCTCTTCCAGGTAGTTGCCAAAATTAACAGTGATGGGAGATCTTCACTTGGGCTGTGTACATCACCTAACCCAATTACACCAACTTTGTCGGTACCAGATTTGGCCCAATCCCTTGAGCTACACAACACCAGTAGCGGTGACCATGTTGACAATGCCATAACGATGCAGTCAGTCTATGTAGCGTCGGACAGTAAAAGTGAGGAGGAGGTTGATCAACATTTACTCGAGGAAAAATCCCCCACTCCAGTGCCTGCACCACGCACTACTAGAGGTTCCAGAAAGGCTCAAGCCAAGCGTGGTGGGTTAAGATCAGGCCGGAAAAAGACTGCTTCCCCTCCCAGTAAAACCTTGGTGGAGGACGACGGATCAATAGATAATGCTTGTATGTCTATAACTAACTATCAATTTACGAGCTTGTTGGACATGATAGACATTAAGATACAGGGAATTGTAAAGCCGCTGTTAGGCAGAATAGAGAAGCTCACTAAAGAGGTTAATCGTTTAGGGGGTTTATTGAATAACACCTTAGCTGAAGTAGGCAAATTGCCTGATGAGGTTGCCAACAGGGTTGAGCTAAAAAAGGCCTCCTCTATACCGGTGGGTGGCAGGGTTTTCCCTTTAACTGATCAGTTGGTGGCTCCCCCGGTATCCACATCGGAGGGTGTGCAGGAGAAAGATGTCCCTACCGCTGTATCTTCTGTTCCAGAACCTGTGAATGGCTTGGTTGAGCTGGTAGTCGAGGCTTCTCCTCTGGTCTTGGTTCTAGCTAACGTTCCCTTATTGGCTCCTGAGCAGGTAGAATCTACTTCATCCCTGTTGTCTAAAGCCCTATATTGGCTGACAAATAATATGATAATAACTCCCTGGGGTAAGCAACAGTTGGCCGAAGTACTAGTAAAAGCCAGGAGGGTGGAGTGGATAGGAAATAGTATTAAGAAGTTCCGGGGTGATTGTGTTGTCTTACATTTCTCAGATCCAGATGTATTGGCCAACATATTGCCCAACATTCTACTCCCACAGCGAAGATCTACTGAAATTATCCCACTTACCTTAGATTTATTTTACCATCGTAGCGGGAGGGTTTCTAACAAGAGCATGTTAAAGACGAAGTGGAATGTTGTTTCAACGAAAGGGAGGAGGGTAGCACAGCCCACAGAGTGGGGACTAAATTTGGAAAATAGGTTACTCGCTGGTCTGAGGACATAATTGCCATCAATGCTATGTGTCTTGAAAAAGGTCTGAGAGCTATGAATGGAAGAACAATGAGTAAGTCGATACGGGCTGCAGGATTAGTGTAGGACTGGTGGTCTCGGGGCTATGTGTGGAGGACTGGCGGTCTCAGGGATATGTGCGGAGGACTGGCGGTCTCGGGGCTATGTGTGGATGACTGGCGGTCTCATGCACAGATGACTGGCGGTCTCATGTGCGTAGGACTGGTGGTCTCAGGGCTATGTGCGGGGGACTGGCGGTCTCAGGGCTATGTGCGGAGGACTGGCGGTCTCTGGGCTATGTGTGGATGACTGGCTGTCTCATGCGCAGAGGACTGGCAGTCTCATGCATGGAGGACTGGCAGTCTCATGCGCGGAGGACTGGTGGTCTCATGTGCGGAGGACTGGCGGTCTCGGGGCTATGTGCGGAGAACTGGTGGTCTCAGGGCTATGTGCGGAGGACTGGCGGTCTCGGGGCTCTGTGCAGAGGACTGGCGGTCTCGGGGCTCTGTGCAGAGGACTGGCAGTCTCATGCACAGATGACTGGCGGTCTCATGTGCGTAGGACTGGTGGTCTCAGGGCTATGTGCGGGGGACTGGCGGTCTCAGGGCTATGTGCGGAGGACTGGCGGTCTCGGGGCTATGTGTGGATGACTGGCGGTCTCATGCGCAGAGGACTGGCAGTCTCATGCATGGAGGACTGGCGGTCTCATGTGCGGAGGACTGGCGGTCTCGGGGCTATGTGCGGAGGACTGGTGGCCTCGGGCTATGTGCGGAGGACTGGCAGTCTCGGGGCTATGTGTGGAGGACTGGCGGTCTCATGCACAGAGGACTGGCGGTCTCATGTGCGGAAGACTGGCGGTCTCATGCGTGTAGGACTGGTGGTCTCGGGGCGATGTGCGGAGAACTGGCGGTCTCAGGGCTATGTGCGGAGGACTGGCGGTCTCGGGGCTATGTGTGGATGACTGGCGGTCTCATGCGCAGAGGACTGGCAGTCTCATGCACGGAGGACTGGCGGTCTCATGTGCGGAGGACTGGCGGTCTGATGCGCAGAGGACTGGCGGTCTCATGTGCGTAGGACTGGTGGTCTCGAGGCTATGTGCGGAGGACTGGCGGTCTCAGGGCTATGTGCGGAGGACTGGCGGTCTCGGGGCTATGTGTGAATGACTGGCGGTCTTATGCGAAGAGACTGGCAGTCTCATGCGCGGAGGACTGGCGGTCTCATTTGCGGAGAACTGGCGGTCTCGGGGCTATGTGGGGAGGACTGGTGGTCTCGGGGCTATGTGCGGAGAATAGCGCTCGACTTACCCTTGGGCATCTCGGCGCTTGCATTGGGAACCCGTCCTGGCTTTTTCCCTGTGAGATAACCCGTACTGGGCATCCCCAAGGTGAAAACCAGGCATCCCACCGCGGGGGGGGGGCGTTGTGGAGATTAAGCAAGCTTGTTGCCCAGAGCTGCATAGTGTGAACTTGTGCTTAGAGTGGGCACCGAAGCGAGAATTATCGAGTCCGTGGACAATTGGGCTCCGGACCCTGCCGCGTCGGGAATCGAACCCTGGTCCCGGGCCTGACCTCTGCTTCAGGGTATGCCTCCTCTAACCAGTGAGCCACACTTCTCCACAGAGACCGCCAGTCCTCCGCGCATGAGACTGCCAGTCCTCTGCACATAGCTCCAAGACCACCAGTCCTCCGCACATAGCCCCGAGACCGCCAGTCCTCCGCACATGAGACCGCCAGTCCTCCGCGCATGAGACTGCCAGTCCTCTGCGCATGAGACCGCCAGTCATCCACACATAGCCCCGAGACCTCCAGTCCTCCGCACATAGCCCTGAGACCGCCAGTCATCCACACATAGCCCCGAGACAGCCAGTCCTCCGCACATAGCCCTGAGACCGCCAGTCCTCCGCACATCGCCCCGAGACCGCCAGTCCTACGCACGAGACCGCCAGTCTTCCGCGCATGAGACCGCCAGTCCTCTGTGCATGAGACCGCCAGTCCTCCACACATAGCCCCGAGACCGCCAGTCGTCCGCACATAGCCCCGAGGCCACCATGTCGTATTTTGACAATGGCTGGGTTAGCGCTTAGCTTTGCTATACATTATTTCCCTTATCTTGGCCTTATTCGAAAACGCCATTTCGTATGTTACGGCGGCCATTTTAGAGAATGAGCGGCCTCTTGGTCAGCATGCCCTTTAGTCCTTTGTCCGTGCCACTGACCACTCGAGTTTGCCCAGCAACAGGCTATTTTTAGTAACGGTCAAGCCTGTACATGCGCAGTTCCGACTGACCAGTCACCCCTTAGGAATGTTCCGCCAAACTGACCAGTGGTGTTGTAACCCCTCCCATGAGTTGGCTGTGTTCCAAAAATGACCATATATGTACCTAAAACTCTGTAACCATGTACCGCCTACCTTTTCTTATGTTTGAAAACTGTATAAAAGAAGGACTCGCACCGAAGTTCGGTGTGATACTTCTTGCATTGCCGAAAGGTGCTGTAGGAATGTACCACCACCCCATGGGGTCTTAATAAACTTGTCTTTTGCATTTTTCAGTTTCTGTGCCAACAGTTCTTTTGGTGTAATGGGTATTCTGCTGAGTATGTAGGCCCGGGGAACCCAATACCACAAATTGGCGACCACGAAGGGACTCATCGGCGACTCGGATGCCCGAAGGAGAGGTTGTGACGAAGGATTGGAAACTCGCCATGGACGCGTACGCTGCCACTGAGTGACCCGAGTCTTGGCACCCATGGTGTTTTCTTCCCTTCCTTCTGATCTGACCTTCCAGGTGGCGCCGGTCTCCGACTGAGATCCTGCTCGTCTGTGTTGCTGTACAGTGCCCGTTTGGCTGATTCGATCAAAGACCTTGGCAGTTGGAATCTGGATATTTGAAACTTAGGTAAGATTTGTGATCGGTAAGGTAGTCTGCGGACTCTTACTGAAGTTCTATGAATGTGACTATGATTAGAGTTAGCTAACATTTTGACTTTGTGAATTTGAATACATATGTGTAGTGCACTTCACATAGGCAGGCATGTAGAGATGGTTCTCTAACTTTGTTCGTACTTTGAGCGGCACATTTGTGTGAAGTATCGTAAGTGCCATTTTTATGGTATCACGTTTTCGTGGTACTTGTTGAACATGCCTGTTTTAAGCACACTCCGCGGGATGTGCTGTCTTGGAAATGGTACCACATATAGGTTAAACAAATCTCAGCCGGCTCCCCCAGAGGGAACACCTAATCGTGATATGTATGTCAAATTTGGCCTTCCCCCTATACTGTACAGTAAATTATGGCATAAATATACTAGTTCTGATCCCGAGTTGCAATGGCCACTACATGGGTCGTTTGATTTACGAAAGGTTCAGTTTGTGGAGCAGTGTTTGTTTCAGCGTAGGTCTAGACAGGATATGTTTGATTGTGTGCGAATGTGGGAGAAAGCAGTGCGTGAACGAATGAAGCGTGAGATTGCCTTGGCGGAAAAAGAGCAGCGCAAGGCTGCTCGAGATAAAGCTTTACAGCTGGAGGAGAAGGAGGGGCAGGAGAAGAAAGAGAGGGAGGCACGGGAACGTAATTTGCAAACGACCGGTCAATTTCCTATTCGACGTCCACTTTTTCCTGTCCTACCTAGCGAAATTGATGATTTTTCATTACTAGATCGATCTCCGCCTCCGTATGTTCAGCCTACGGCCCCGTTCGAGGATTCCGGTGATGACAGTCAGGATAAGACGAGTACGAGGTTAACTGCGCAGAGAGCTTCGGATTTACGAGGGTTTGCTAGAAAATTAAATTTGAATAGAATTACTTTGTCAGAACTTAATGCTGAAAGGAAAATGTGTTCGGAACGAGAACAGATGTGTTTTTTAGGTACTTTTGCGGATGAAGTTATTGAGCGGTTTCGTAAGAATTCAGAGGAGTTAGAACCTAAGGATGTATCAGTTCTTCATGAGCAAATGCGTAAAGGTTTATTTGATATTTCAGATGCGGATAACTTTTTCCAACGATTGGTCCAGCTACGGGATGAGGCGTCCAGATTGCGGGAAGCACAAAAAAAGGCCGCGGAGGAGTCCTTGCCAGGGCCGACGGGATTCACCAAAGAGTGTTCTATCTTTGGAGCAGATAAGAGTTCTAAAGTGCATGTTATGCCTATGCGTGAAGCTGCACCTTTGTATGTTCCTCCTAAAGGGCAAGGTACAGACGATGATAAAACGTCTGCAAATGCGAAAGGGTATTTTATATATAATTGGTTGTATACGCCTTGGAACAGAGCGGATGTTATGGCATGAAAAATGCTTTACCCGATCCCCGTAAAAATCCGGCAGCTTTTTATGAAGGGGTGGAGGGGGCTATTTCCTCTTGTGTTATGACTCTTGTTGATATAGATCTTTTCTTTGGGTTAATTCTTCCCCCTGATATGTGGAGAGCGATTCGTAAGTTTGATGATCAAGCAATGTTTGGGGCAACGTGGAGAGATATAGGCCAGGCTGATTTAGACAGGGAACCTGCATGCAAACCATGTCAGCTAATCTTAGAACTTCCAACGGCTATTTTGAACAAATTGAAAACGCTTGTTCCCCCTAAAAAGATCGATTGGACTATGCTAGCATCGTGCAAACAGAAAATAGATGAATCGGTTTCTGACTTCTTCACACTTTTTGAAGAAGCATTTCATGATTACAGTGGTCAATCATTAACAGATGATACGGGTAGGCATTTGTTTGTAGATAAGTATGTGGCTAATCTCCTACCGGAGATTGCAAAAAGATTGAAAGCAAGTGAAAGTTCCTGGACCACAGCGACCCCTGCGTCTTTGTTAACCATGGCTCAGTATTACGAGCGGCAGGAAATAGAGGCTAAGGAAAGTGTTGATAAGAAAGCGAAGGAATTGAAAACGAAGGTGATGTTGGCACAGGTTCGCGGTGCGCAATCTAGAGGGAATGATAGAGGCAGGCAAGGAGGGGGTAATGCGTCGTACAGTCGTACCAATATTGCTGAGGACCAATGCGCATATTGTAAAGAGTTTGGGCATTGGGCTGATGATTGTCCGGTGCTTTGTGAGCAACGCAGTCAGCGTGGTCGAGGAGGTGGAAGATCGAGGAATACTTATTCGGGAGCGAGAGGTGGAGGAAGTGATCGTGGTAGGTTTGAAGTGAGGGGTCGTGGTCAGGATGAACGAAATACCTTTGATAGACGGAATCAGTATCAGATATCGGAGGGTGAGAATGTGGAGCATCAGGATTATGTGCATGCATAGGATTGCGTAGGATGGGGTGTGGAATCGGTTGAAGTGCCAGTAGATCAAAGAGGTCCATATGTATCAGCGGGCATTTTGGGTTCTACTGATCAGTTTTTAGTTGACACAGGAGCTACTCGTAGTGCTTTGTCAAAAAACTTGGTTCCAAGGGCTCCCCTGTCTGGCGAAACGATAACATGTATAGGGTTTGATGGCACACCCTCTCCTAGCCCATTATCACAACCTCTTGCACTTTATATTGACAACTTTTTTAGCTTTTGCCCATTTTTGTTGTCGCCTGACGCTGACCTACAAGGCCCTTCACGACTCAGGCCCTAGGTACATTAGGAAACGCCTTGCTCTTTACAAACCGAACAGAGCCTTGCGATCTGCCTCCTTGTCCAAAATGGTCGTTCCGTCCATTAAGCGAACCAGGCAAGGGGGGCGCTGTTTTCATTACCTGGCCCCGCGCGCCTGGAATGAGCTTCCCATTTCTCTCAGACAGGCCCCTAGTCTGATGTCTTTCAGAGAGGCTTTAAAAACCTGGCTTTTTACCAGTTAACTTCGCTGTTCCTTATGTTCTGCAGTTATGTCTCCTCTTCCTAAAGGACTTCTTCGCCAAAGCGCCGGGACACTCCTATTGGAGTAGCCGTTGCGCTATAGAAGAATTTGATAACATAACATAACATAACACTCCAGATAACATTATGGGCATTGATTTGCTCAAATATTTTCGAGCAACGATACGTTGCGCTCCTGAAGGAGTGCGGGTTATTTTGAATGACAATTATCCAGACTCAGGCAGATTTTGTACTATGAAGGAAACTGAAGCATTAGCCTCTCTCCCGCACACGTTATGGGCGACCTCAGATACGGATGTGGGACAGATGCTCATTCCGCCTATTCGAATCACTGTCAAGGAGGGAGTAATTTTGCCACAAGTACCGCAGTACAAGATCTCTAGGGAAGGTGAAATTGCCCTGACGCACATTGTTCAGGATTTAATCCTTGCAGGAGTATTGGAGGAAGTTCCTTACAATGTTTGTAACAGCCCTATTCTTCCGAACCTTAAGAAAGACACTGACGACTAAGTCTATCGATTTATTATTGATTTGAGAGAAATTAACAAAATTGTCATTCCCCAATATCCGGTGGTGTCTGATATCACGACATTGCTTACATTGGTCCCCCCAACTGCAACGACCTTTTCTGTTATTGACCTTAAGAATGCGTTCTTTTCCATTCCCATTCATCCTGACAGCAGATACTTATTTGGCTTCACGTTAAATAATAAATCGTATAGATTTTGTCGTGTTCCTCAAGGTTACACAGAGAGTCCTAGCATCTATAATCAGGCTTTGAAAAGACAGCTTGACTCTTTTGAATTGCAATCCGGAGTAGCCCTTATACAGTATGTTGATGATCTCCTGTTAGCTGCAGACACCTATGCACAATGTTAGGAGAGTACACTTGCTTTGCTTTCCTTTTTGGCTCAGAATAATCATAAAGTTTCTAAGAAAAAGCTACAATACTGTAGACCCAAGGTGACCTACCCCGGTCATCTTTTGTCTAAGGAGGGGCGGGCATTAACATCTGATCGAATTCAAGCGATTTTAGATACGCCAGTTCCCCGCACTCAGAGAGATGTACGTGCCTTCATAGGATTAACGTCCTTTCGTAGACAATGGATCATGGGGTTTTCGCACATTATCAAACCTTTGTTAGCGTTATTGTCCAAAACTACGCCAATGCCCCTTGAATGGACAGATGAATGTCAGACTGCTTTTGATCAATTGAGACAAGCCCTTTGCTCTGCACCCGTGTTAGGTACATCAGATTACACAAAGATTTTCACGTTGTACGTGCACGAGAAAGATGGGTGCACGTTATCAGTGTTAGTGCAGACACACGGGGATAAGCAGAGGCCATGTGCGTATTTCTCAGCCATTCTTTATCCTGTAGCGCGAGGGTTACCTGGGTGTTTTCGAGCAGTTGCAGCAACAGCAGTAGCCATACGGCAGAGTGAGGGAATAGTTTTGTCGCACAAATTGTTGGTGCTAGTTCCCCATGCAGTAGATGCCCTGTTAAATCAAACGAAAACACAGTATCTTACGAGCGCACGTTTGACAGGATATGAGCTCACACTTCTGGCGCCACATATCACACTGAAAAGATGCGCTACCCTGAACCCTGCCACTTTATTGCCATATCCGGTTGAAGAGGGCCAGGAGGAAAAGCACCATGATTGTGTTTTCCTGACCGAGGAACAAACAAAGGGTCGTGTCGACTTACAGGATATGCCACTTTCAGAATTGTGGGGAATTGTGGGTTGATGGATCGTGTTTGAGGCTGCCTTTTGTAAATCGTTTTTGGCCACCATAGGTGTGGCAGGGTATACTCAGACATGAGTCCCTTTCTCACTGCTCCATCAGGATTCAAGCAAGCCGGGCCGAAGAAGGCTGAAATGCCAGAAACCGGTCCCCGGTAGCTTGTCTCCTTTCTGGTGAAGAATTGGCTTGGTAGTTTAGTCTGCCCTGTTCCCATGATGCACTGGGCCAGGGACAGACTGATTTGCATATAGCCAGGTTCTGAGCTGGGATGGGGCAGTGAGATAAATAACGGTGATGGATCAAGCCCTGATCTTTGGACTGGGTAAGAGTGGTCTGTTTAACTCAGACACTCTGTTCATCACCACCCCCTTTTTGTAAATCGTTTTTGGCCACCATAGGTGTGGCAGGGTATACTCAGACATGAGTCCCTTTCTCACTGCTCCATCAGGATTCAAGCAAGCCGGGCCGAAGAAGGCTGAAATGCCAGAAACCGGTCCCCGGTAGCTTGTCTCCTTTCTGGTGAAGAATTGGCTTGGTAGTTTAGTCTGCCCTGTTCCCATGATGCACTGGGCCAGGGACAGACTGATTTGCATATAGCCAGGTTCTGAGCTGGGATGGGGCAGTGAGATAAATAACGGTGATGGATCAAGCCCTGATCTTTGGACTGGGTAAGAGTGGTCTGTTTAACTCAGACACTCTGTTCATCACCACCCCCTTTTTGTAAATCGTTTTTGGCCACCATAGGTGTGGCAGGGTATACTCAGACATGAGTCCCTTTCTCACTGCTCCATCAGGATTCAAGCAAGCCGGGCCGAAGAAGGCTGAAATGCCAGAAACCGGTCCCCGGTAGCTTGTCTCCTTTCTGGTGAAGAATTGGCTTGGTAGTTTAGTCTGCCCTGTTCCCATGATGCACTGGGCCAGGGACAGACTGATTTGCATATAGCCAGGTTCTGAGCTGGGATGGGGCAGTGAGATAAATAACGGTGATGGATCAAGCCCTGATCTTTGGACTGGGTAAGAGTGGTCTGTTTAACTCAGACACTCTGTTCATCACCACCCCCTTTTTGTAAATCGTTTTTGGCCACCATAGGTGTGGCAGGGTATACTCAGACATGAGTCCCTTTCTCACTGCTCCATCAGGATTCAAGCAAGCCGGGCCGAAGAAGGCTGAAATGCCAGAAACCGGTCCCCGGTAGCTTGTCTCCTTTCTGGTGAAGAATTGGCTTGGTAGTTTAGTCTTCCCTGTTCCCATGATGCACTGGGCCAGGGACAGACTGATTTGCATATAGCCAGGTTCTGAGCTGGGATGGGGCAGTGAGATAAATAACGGTGATGGATCAAGCCCTGATCTTTGGACTGGGTAAGAGTGGTCTGTTTAACTCAGACACTCTGTTCATCACCACCCCCTTTTTGTAAATCGTTTTTGGCCACCATAGGTGTGGCAGGGTATACTCAGACATGAGTCCCTTTCTCACTGCTCCATCAGGATTCAAGCAAGCCGGGCCGAAGAAGGCTGAAATGCCAGAAACCGGTCCCCGGTAGCTTGTCTCCTTTCTGGTGAAGAATTGGCTTGGTAGTTTAGTCTGCCCTGTTCCCATGATGCACTGGGCCAGGGACAGACTGATTTGCATATAGCCAGGTTCTGAGCTGGGATGGGGCAGTGAGATAAATAACGGTGATGGATCAAGCCCTGATCTTTGGACTGGGTAAGAGTGGTCTGTTTAACTCAGACACTCTGTTCATCACAACCCCCTTTTTGTAAATCGTTTTTGGCCACCATAGGTGTGGCAGGGTATACTCAGACATGAGTCCCTTTCTCACTGCTCCATCAGGATTCAAGCAAGCCGGGCCGAAGAAGGCTGAAATGCCAGAAACCGGTCCCCGGTAGCTTGTCTCCTTTCTGGTGAAGAATTGGCTTGGTAGTTTAGTCTGCCCTGTTCCCATGATGCACTGGGCCAGGGACAGACTGATTTGCATATAGCCAGGTTCTGAGCTGGGATGGGGCAGTGAGATAAATAACGGTGATGGATCAAGCCCTGATCTTTGGACTGGGTAAGAGTGGTCTGTTTAACTCAGACACTCTGTTCATCACCACCCCCTTTTTGTAAATCGTTTTTGGCCACCATAGGTGTGGCAGGGTATACTCAGACATGAGTCCCTTTCTCACTGCTCCATCAGGATTCAAGCAAGCCGGGCCGAAGAAGGCTGAAATGCCAGAAACCGGTCCCCGGTAGCTTGTCTCCTTTCTGGTGAAGAATTGGCTTGGTAGTTTAGTCTGCCCTGTTCCCATGATGCACTGGGCCAGGGACAGACTGATTTGCATATAGCCAGGTTCTGAGCTGGGATGGGGCAGTGAGATAAATAACGGTGATGGATCAAGCCCTGATCTTTGGACTGGGTAAGAGTGGTCTGTTTAACTCAGACACTCTGTTCATCACCACCCCCTTTTTGTAAATCGTTTTTGGCCACCATAGGTGTGGCAGGGTATACTCAGACATGAGTCCCTTTCTCACTGCTCCATCAGGATTCAAGCAAGCCGGGCCGAAGAAGGCTGAAATGCCAGAAACCGGTCCCCGGTAGCTTGTCTCCTTTCTGGTGAAGAATTGGCTTGGTAGTTTAGTCTGCCCTGTTCCCATGATGCACTGGGCCAGGGACAGACTGATTTGCATATAGCCAGGTTCTGAGCTGGGATGGGGCAGTGAGATAAATAACGGTGATGGATCAAGCCCTGATCTTTGGACTGGGTAAGAGTGGTCTGTTTAACTCAGACACTCTGTTCATCACCACCCCCTTTTTGTAAATCGTTTTTGGCCACCATAGGTGTGGCAGGGTATACTCAGACATGAGTCCCTTTCTCACTGCTCCATCAGGATTCAAGCAAGCCGGGCCGAAGAAGGCTGAAATGCCAGAAACCGGTCCCCGGTAGCTTGTCTCCTTTCTGGTGAAGAATTGGCTTGGTAGTTTAGTCTGCCCTGTTCCCATGATGCACTGGGCCAGGGACAGACTGATTTGCATATAGCCAGGTTCTGAGCTGGGATGGGGCAGTGAGATAAATAACGGTGATGGATCAAGCCCTGATCTTTGGACTGGGTAAGAGTGGTCTGTTTAACTCAGACACTCTGTTCATCACCACCCCCCCTTTTTGTAAATCGTTTTTGGCCACCTTAGGTGTGGCAGGGTATACTCAGACATGAGTCCCTTTCTCACTGCTCCATCAGGATTCAAGCAAGCCGGGCCGAAGAAGGCTGAAATGCCAGAAACCGGTCCCCGGTAGCTTGTCTCCTTTCTGGTGAAGAATTGGCTTGGTAGTTTAGTCTGCCCTGTTCCCATGATGCACTGGGCCAGGGACAGACTGATTTGCATATAGCCAGGTTCTGAGCTGGGATGGGGCAGTGAGATAAATAACGGTGATGGATCAAGCCCTGATCTTTGGACTGGGTAAGAGTGGTCTGTTTAACTCAGACACTCTGTTCATCACCACCCCCTTTTTGTAAATCGTTGAGGCTGCCAGATGGCACAACTTCTGCAGCATATGCGATCACAACACTTAAGACGGTGATAGAAACAGCATGGATACCCCAGAAATCAGCCCAAGCAGCGGAGCTGATAGCTTTGACAAGAGCCTGCGAACTGAGTGCTGGCTTATGTGTGAACATCTACACAGACAGCCGGTACGCCTTCGGAGTAGCGCATGACTTCGGCCTACTCTGGAGAGAGCGTGGGTTTTTGACTTCACATGGAGTACACATTATGCACGGAGAACTAGTGCGTGATCTCCTAAACGCGTTAATTTGTCCAAAGAAAGTGGCGATAATCAAATGCAGTGCACATAAAAAGGTCACTGACAAAGTGGGACAAGGTAATGCTTTTGCAGACAGTATAGCAAGACAAACGGCTATGTCACGAAACGACTCCCCCATGTATGTAGTGAAGTCGCAGGCTGAGCGATGGCATGATGCTAGAGCAGAGATATTAGACATCCAGAAATCAGCGACTGAAGTGGAACTTGTAACATGGGCAGCAGAGGGGGTGCTGGATGATGAGGGTTGTTGGGGGAGCAAGGATATGGAACGATGGAAATTGCCTGCAGCTTACTTGCAAGCGATGGTCCAGATGACACATGGGTTGGCACATGTTGGAGCTCTTGAGATCACTCGATTGTTAACACGAGTTTGGGAGCATCCTGAGATTGCCAACACTGCCAAGAGAGTAGTGCAGACTTGTTTGATACGTTTGCAGCACAATCCTGCAAAAGGGGCGCATACTCCGAAAGGAGGGTTCGTTCCACCTTCTGCACCATTCGAGGTACTTCAAATGGATTACATCCAGC
Source organism: Lissotriton vulgaris (assembly GCF_964263255.1). NCBI lineage: Eukaryota > Metazoa > Chordata > Amphibia > Caudata > Salamandridae > Lissotriton > Lissotriton vulgaris. The sequence goes on along the minus strand of NW_028245752.1, from coordinate 38,653 downwards.
TTGAACGTTGCAATAACCTTAAGTATGTCTTAGTGGTGGTATGTGCTTTTAGCAAATGGGTTGAGGCCTTCCCCACGAAAGATAATACGGCTTTGACAACGGCTAAGGTTTTGCTCAAAGAGTACTTCCCTCGATATGGAGTTTGCAAATTTTTGTGGAGCGATAATGGTCCCCATTTTGTTGAGAAAATTGTGGAATATGTGCTGAAGGGATTGGGGATTCAGCAAAAGTTTCATGCTGTGTTCCATCCTCAATCAGCAGGTCTTGTCGAACGGTACAATGCCACTTTGAAACTAAAGTTGGCTAAGATTGTGGCATCCACGTCTTTGAAGTGGCCGGATGCCTTGCCGTTAGCATAACTCTCTATTAGATCAGTGCCTCACTCTCGAACTGGCCTCACACCTTATGAAGTGGTGTTTGGAAGGCCAATGAATATATGGGGAGTTCCTAAGCCGCGATGATACATGATGTGCCTTGTATCATGATGAACGATTATTTGGCACGATTAACAAATGATTTACTTTCTATTCACCAACAGGTTCGAGGAGCGCTCCCTGACAATTCTATTGGAGAGGCTCACAATCTTCGTCCTGGCGGTCTCATGTGCGTAGGACTGGTGGTCTCGGGGCTATGTGCGGAGGACTGTCGGTCTCAGGGCTATGTGCGGAGTACTGGCGGTCTCGGGGCTATGTGTGGATGACTGGCGGTCTCATGCGAAGAGACTGGCAGTCTCATGCGCGGAGGACTGGCGGTCCCATGTGCGGAGAACTGGCGGTCTCGGGGCTATGTGGGGAGGACTGGTGGTCTCGGGGCTATGTGCGGAGAATAGCGCTCGACTTACCCTTGGGCATCTCGGCGCTTGCATTGGGAACCCGTCCTGGCTTTTTCCCTGTGAGATAACCCGTACTGGGCATCCCCAAGGTGAAAGCCAGGCATCCCGCCGCGGGGGGGCCGTTGTGGAGATTAAGCAAGCTTGTTGCCCAGAGCTGCATAGTGTGAACTTGTGCTTAGAGTGGGCACCGAAGCGAGAATTATCGAGTCCGTGGACAATTGGGCTCCGGACCCTGCCGCGTCGGGAATCGAACCCTGGTCCCGGGCCTGACCTCTGCTTCAGGGTATGCCTCCTCTAACCAGTGAGCCACACTTCTCCACAGAGACCGCCAGTCCTCCGCGCATGAGACTGCCAGTCATCTGCACATAGCCCCAAGACCACCAGTCCTCCGCACATAGCCCCGAGACCGCCAGTCCTCCGCACATGAGACCGCCAGTCCTCCGCGCATGAGACTGCCAGTCCTCTGCGCATGAGACCGCCAGTCATCCACACATAGCCCCGAGACCTCCAGTCCTCCGCACATGAGACCGCCAGTCCTCCGTGCATGAGACCGCCAGTCCTCTGCGCATGAGACCGCCAGTCATCCACACATAGCCCGAGACAGCCAGTCCTCCGCACATAGCCCTGAGACCGCCAGTCCTACGCACATGAGACCGCCAGTCTTCCGCGCATGAGACCGCCAGTCCTCTGTGCATGAGACCGCCAGCCCTCCACACATAGCCCCGAGACTGCCAGTCCTCCGCACATAGCCCCGAGGCCACCATGTCATATTTTGACAATGGCTGGGTTAGCGCTTAGCTTTGCTATACATTATTTCCCTTATCTTGGCCTTATTCGAAAACGCCATTTTGTATGTTACGGCGGCCATTTTAGAGAATGAGCGGCCTCTTGGTCAGCATGCCCTTTAGTCCTTTGTCCGTGCCACTGACCACTCGAGTTTGCCCAGCAACAGGCTATTTTTTGTAACGGTCAAGCTTGTACATGCGCAGTTCCGACTGACCAGTCACCCCTTAGGAATGTTCCGCCAAACTGACCAGTGGTGTTGTAACCCCTCCCATGAGTTGGCTGTGTTCCAAAAATGACCATATATGTACCTAAAACTCTGTAACCATGTACCGCCTACCTTTTCTTATGTTTGAAAACTGTATAAAAGAAGGACTCGCACCGAAGTTCGGTGTGATACTTCTTGCATTGCCGAAGGGTGCTGTAGGAATGTACCACCACCCCATGGGGTCTTAATAAACTTGTCGTTTGCATTTTTCAGTTTCTGTGCCAACAGTTCTTTTGGTGTAATGGGTATTCTGCTGAGTATGTAGGCCTGGGGAACCCAATACCACAAATTAGCGGCCACGAAGGGACTCATCGGCGACTCGGATGCCCGAAGGAGAGGTTGTGACGAAGGATTGGAAACTCGCCATGGACGCGTACGCTGCCACTGAGTGACCCGAGTCTTGGCACCCATGGTGTTTTCTTCCCTTCCTTCTGATCTGACCTTCCAGGTGGCGCCGGTCTGAGACTGAGATCCTGCTCGTCTATGTTGCTGTACAGTGCCCGTTTGGCTGATTCGATCAAAGACCTTGGCAGTTGGAATCTGGATATTTGAAACTTGGGTAAGATTTGTGATCGGTAAGGTAGTCTGCGGACTCTTACTGAAGTTCTATGAATGTGACTATGATTTGAGTTAGCTAACATTTTGACTTTGTGAATTTGAATACATATGTGTAGTGCACTTCACATAGGCAGGCATGTAGAGATGGTTCTCTAACTTTGTTCGTACTTTGAGCGGGAAATTTGTGTGAAGTATCGTAAGTGCCATTTTTATGGTATCACGTTTTCGTGGTACTTGTTGAACATGCCTGTTTTAAGCACACTCCGCGGGATGTGCTGTCTTGGAAATGGTACCACATATAGGTTAAACAAATCTCAGCCGGCTCCCCCAGAGGGAACACCTAATCGTGATATGTATGTCAAATTGGCCTTCCCCCTATACTGTACAGTAAATTATGGCATAAATATACTAGTTCTGATCCCGAGTTGCAATGGCCACTACATGGGTCGTTTGATTTACGAAAGGTTCAGTTTGTAGAGCAGTGTTTGTTTCAGCGTAGGTCTAGACAGGATATGTTTGATTGTGTGCGAATGTGGGAGAAAGCAGTGCGTGAACGAATGAAGCGTGAGATTGCCTTGGCGGAAAAAGAGCAGCGCAAGGCTGCTCGAGATAGAGCTTTACAGCTGGAGGAGAAGGAGGCGCAGGAGAAGAAAGAGAGGGAGGCACGGGAACGTAATTTGCAAACGACCGGTCAATTTCCTATTCGACGTCCACTTTATCCTGTCCTACCTAGCGAAATTGATGATTTTTCATTACTAGATCGATCTCCGCCTCCGTATGTTCAGCCTACGGCCCCGTTCGAGGATTCCGGTGATGACAGTCAGGATAAGACGAGTACGAGGTTAACTGCGCAGAGAGCTTCGGATTTACGAGGGTTTGCTAGAAAATTAAATTTGAATAGAATTACTTTGTCAGAACTTAATGCTGAAAGGAAAATGTGTTCGGAACGAGAACAGATGTGTTTTTTAGGTACTTTTGCGGATGAAGTTATTGAGCGGTTTCGTAAGAATTCAGAGGAGTTAGAACCTAAGGATGTATCAGTTCTTCATGAGCAAATGCGTTAAGGTTTATTTGATATTTCAGATGCGGATAACTTTTTCCAACGATTGGTCCAGCTACGGGATGAGGCGTCCAGATTGCGGGAAGCACAAAAAAAGGCCGCGGAGGAGTCCTTGCCAGGGCCGACGGGATTCACCAAAGAGTGTTCTATCTTTGGAGCAGATAAGAGTTCTAAAGTGCATGTTATGCCTATGCGTGAAGCTGCACCTTTGTATGTTCCTCCTAAAGGGCAAGGTACAGACGATGATAAAACGTCTGCAAATGCGAAAGGGTATTTTATATATAATTGGGTGTATACGCCTTGGAACAGAGCGGATGTTATGGCATGAAAAATGCTTTACCCGATCCCCGTAAAAATCCGGCAGCTTTTTATGAAGGGGTGGAGGGGGCTATTTCCTCTTGTGTTATGACTCTTGTTGATATAGATCTTTTCTTTGGGTTAATTCTTCCCCCTGATATGTGGAGAGCGATTCGTAAGTTTGATGATCAAGCAATGTTTGGGGCAACGTGGAGAGATATAGGCCAGGCTGATTTAGACAGGGAACCTGCATGCAAACCATGTCAGCTAATCTTAGAACTTCCAACGGCTATTTTGAACAAATTGAAAACGCTTGTTCCCCCTAAAAAGATCGATTGGACTATGCTAGCATCGTGCAAACAGAAAATAGATGAATCGGTTTTTGACTTCTTCACACGTTTTGAAGAAGCATTTCATGATTACAGTGGTCAATCATTAACAGATGATACGGGTAGGCATTTGTTTGCAGATAAGTATGTGGCTAATCTCCTACCGGAGATTGCAAAAAGATTGAAAGCAAGTGAAAGTTCCTGGACCACAGCGACCCCTGCGTCTTTGTTAACCATGGCTCAGTATTATGAGCGGCAGGAAATAGAGGCTAAGGAAAGTGTTGATAAGAAAGCGAAGGAATTGAAAACGAAGGTGATGTTGGCACAGGTTCGCGGTGCGCAATCTAGAGGGAATGATAGAGGCAGGCAAGGAGGGGGTAATGCGTCGTACGGTCGTACCAATATTGCTGAGGACCAATGCGCATATTGTAAAGAGTTTGGGCATTGGGCTGATGATTGTCCGGTGCTTCGTGAGCAACGCAGTCAGCGTGGTCGAGGAGGTGGAAGGTCGAGGAATACTTATTCAGGAGCGAGAGGTGGAGGAAGTGATCGTGGTAGGTTTGAAGTGAGGGGTCGTGGTCAGGATGAACAAAATACCTTTGATAGACGGAATCAGTATCAGATATCGGAGGGTGAGAATGTGGAGCATCAGGATTATGTGCATGCATAGGATTGCGTAGGCTGGGGTGTGGAATCGGTTAAAGTGCCAGTAGATCAAAGAGGTCCATATGTATCAGCGGGCATTTTGGGTTCTACTGATCAGTTTTTAGTTGACACAGGAGCTACTCGTAGTGCTTTGTCAAAAAACTTGGTTCCAAGGGCTCCCCTGTCTGGCGAAACGATAACATGTATAGGGTTTGATGGCACACCCTCTCCTAGCCCATTATCACAACCTCTTGCACTTTGTATTGACAAATTTGTTAGCTTTTGCCCATTTTTGTTGTCGCCTGACGCTGACCTACAAGGCCCTTCACGACTCAGGCCCTAGGTACATTAGGAAACGCCTTGCTCTTTACAAACCGAACAGAGCCTTGCGATCTGCCTCCTTGTCCAAAATAGTCGTGGTTACACCGAGAGTCCTAGCATCTATAGCCAGGCTTTAAAAAGACAGCTTGACTCTTTTGAATTGCAATCCGGAGTAGCCCTTATACAGTATGTTGATGATCTCCTGTTGGCTGCAGACACCTATGCACAATGTGAGGAGAGTACACTTGCTTTGCTTTCCTTTTTGGCTCAGAATAATCATAAAGTTTCTAAGAAAAAGCTACAATACTGTAGACCCAAGGTGACCTACCCCGGTCATCTTTTGTCTAAGGAGGGGCGTGCATTAACATCTGATCGAATTCAAGCGATTTTAGATACGCCAGTTCCCCGCACTCAGAGAGATGTACGTGCCTTCATAGGATTAACGTCCTTTTGTAGACAATGGATCATGGGGTTTTCGCACATTATCAAACCTTTGTTAGCGTTATTGTCCAAAACTATGCCAATGCCCCTTGAATGGACAGATGAATGTCAGACTGCTTTTGATCAATTGAGACAAGCCCTTTGCTCTGCACCCGTGTTAGGTACACCAGATTTAACAAAGATTTTCACGTTGTACGTGCACGAGAAAGATGGGTGCGCGTTATCAGTGTTAGTGCAGACACACGGGGATAAGCAGAGGCCATGTGCGTATTTCTCAGCCATTCTTGATCCTGTAGCGCGAGGGTTACCTGGGTGTTTTCGAGCAGTTGCAGCAACAGCAGTAGCCATACGGCAGAGTGAGGGAATAGTTTTGTCGCACAAATTGTTGGTGCTAGTTCCCCATGCAGTAGATGCCCTGTTAAATCAAACGAAAACACAGTATCTTACGAGCGCACGTTTGACAGGCTATGAGCTCACACTTCTGGCGCCACATATCACACTGAAAAGATGCGCTACCCTGAACCCTGCCACTTTTTTGCCATATCCGGTTGAAGAGGGCCAGGAGGAAAAGCACCATGATTGTGTTTTCCTGACTGAGGAACAAACAAAGGGTCGTGTCGACTTACAGGATATGCCACTTCCAGATGTGGATGGGGAATTGTGGGTTGATGGATCGTGTTTGAGGCTGCCAGATGGCACAACTTCTGCAGCATATGCGATCACGACACTTAAGACGGTGGTAGAAACAGCACGGATACCCCAGAAATCAGCCCAAGCAGCGGAGCTGATAGCTTTGACAAGAGCCTGCGAACTGAGTGCTGGCTTATGTGTGAACATCTACACAGACAGCCGGTACGCCTTCGGAGTAGCGCATGACTTCGGCCTACTCTGGAGAGAGCGTGGGTTTTTGACTTCACATGGAGTACACATTATGCACGGAGAACTAGTGCGTGATCTCCTAAACACGTTAATTTGTCCAAAGAAAGTGGCGATAATCAAATGCAGTGCACATAAAAAGGTCACTGACAAAGTGGGACACGGTAATGCTTTTGCAGACAGTATAGCAAGACAAACGGCTATGTCACGAAACGACTCCCCCATGTATGTAGTGAAGTCGCAGGCTGAGCGATGGCATGATGCTAGAGCAGAGATATTAGACATCCAGAAATCAGCGACTGAAGTGGAACTTGTAACATGGGCAGCAGACGGGGTGCTGGATGATGAGGGTTGTTGGAGGAGCAAGGATATGGAACAATGGAAATTGCCTGCAGCTTACTTGCAAGCGATGGTCCAGATGACACATGGGTTGGCACATGTTGGAGCTCTTGCGATCACTCGATTGTTAACACGAGTTTGGGAGCATCCTGAGATTGCCAACACTGCCAAGAGAGTAGTGCAGACTTGTTTGATACGTTTGCAGCACAATCCTGCAAAAGGGGCGCATACTCCGAAAGGAGGGTTCGTTCCACCTTCTGCACCATTCGAGGTACTTCAAATGGATTACATCCAGCTTGAACGTTGCAATAACCTTAAGTATGTCTTAGTAGTGGTATGTGCTTTTAGCAAATGGGTTGAGGCCTTCCCCACGAAAGATAATACGGCTTTGACAACGGCTAAGGTTTTGCTCAAAGAGTACTTCCCTCGATATGGAGTTTGCAAATTTTTGTGGAGCGATAATGGTCCCCATTTTGTTGGGAAAATTGTGGAATATGTGCTGAAGGGATTGGGGATTCAGCAAAAGTTTCATGCTGTGTTCCATCCTCAATCAGCAGGTCTTGTCGAACGGTACAATGCCACTTTGAAACTAAAGTTGGCTAAGATTGTGGCATCCACGTCTTTGAAGTGGCCGGATGCCTTGCCGTTAGCATTACTCTCTATTAGATCAGTGCCTCACTCTCGAACTGGCCTCACACCTTATGAAGTGGTGTTTGGAAGGCCAATGAATGTGTGGGGAGTTCCTAAGCCGCGATGATACATGATGTGCCTTGTATCATGATGAACGATTATTTGGCACGATTAACAAATGATTTACTTTCTATTCACCAACAGGTTCGAGGAGCGCTCCCTGACAATTCTATTGGAGAGGCTCACAATCTTCGTCCTGGCGGTCTCATATGCGTAGGACTGGTGGTCTCGGGGCTATGTGCGGAGGACTGGCGGTCTCAGGGCTATGTGCGGAGTACTGGCGGTCTCGGGGCTATGTGTGGATGACTGGCGGTCTCATGCGAAGAGACTGGCAGTCTCATGCGCGGAGGACTGGCGGTCCCATGTGCGGAGAACTGGCGGTCTCGGGGCTATGTGGGGAGGACTGGTGGTCTCGGGGCTATGTGCGGAGAATAGCGCTCGACTTACCCTTGGGCATCTCGGCGCTTGCATTGGGAACCCGTCCTGGCTTTTTCCCTGTGAGATAACCCGTACTGGGCATCCCCAAGGTGAAAGCCAGGCATCCCGCCGCGGGGGGCTGTTGTGGAGATTAAGCAAGCTTGTTGCCCAGAGCTGCATAGTGTGAACTTGTGCTTAGAGTGGGCACCGAAGCGAGAATTATCGAGTCCGTGGACAATTGGGCTCCGGACCCTGCCGCGTCGGGAATCGAACCCTGGTCCTGGGCCTGACCTCTGCTTCAGGGTATGCCTCCTCTAACCAGTGAGCCACATTTCTCCACAGAGACCGCCAGTCCTCCGCGCATGAGACTGCCAGTCCTCTGCACATAGCCCCAAGACCACCAGTCCTCCGCACATAGCCCCGAGACCGCCAGTCCTCCGCACATGAGACCGCCAGTCCTCCGCGCATGAGACTGCCAGTCCTCTGCGCATGAGACCGCCAGTCATCCACACATAGCCCCGAGACCTCCAGTCCTCCGCACATGAGACCGCCAGTCCTCCGCGCATGAGACTGCCAGTCCTCTGCGCATGAGACCGCCAGTCATCCACACATAGCCCCGAGACAGCCAGTCCTCCGCACATAGCCCTGAGACCGCCAGTCCTCCGCACATCGCACCGAGACTGCCAGTCCTACGCACATGAGACCGCCAGTCTTCCGCGCATGAGACCGCCAGTCCTCTGTGCATGAGGCCGCCAGTCCTCCACACATAGCCCCGAGACCGCCAGTCATCCGCACATAGCCCCGAGACCGCCATGTTGTATTTTGACAATGGCTCGGTTAGCGCTTAGCTTTGCTATATATTATTTCCCTTATCTTGGCCTTATTCGAAAACGCCATTTTGTATGTTACGGCGGCCATTTTAGAGAATGAGCGGCCTCTTGGTCAGCATGCCCTTTAGTCCTTTGTCCGTGCCACTGACCACTCGAGTTTGCCCAGCAACAGGCTATTTTTAGTAACGGTCAAGCCTGTACATGCGCAGTTCCGACTGACCAGTCACTCCTTAGGAATGTTCCGCCAAACTGACCAGTGGTGTTGTAACCCCTCCCATGAGTTGGCTGTGGTCCAAATATGACCATATATATACCTAAAACTCTGTAACCATGTACCGCCTACCTTTTCTTATGTTTGAAAACTGTATAAAAGAAGGACTCGCACCGAAGTTCGGTGTGATACTTCTTGCATTGCCAAAGGGTGCTGTAGGAATGTACCACCACCCCATGGGGTCTTAATAAACTTGTCTTTTGCATTTTTCAGTTTCTGTGCCAACAGTTCTTTTGGTGTAATGGGTATTCTGCTGAGTATGTAGGCCTGGGGAACCCAATACCACAAATTGGCGACAACGAAGGGACTCATCGGCGACTCGGATGCCCGAAGGAGAGGTTGTGACGAAGGATTGGAAACTCGCCATGGATGCGTACGCTGCCACTGAGTGACCCGAGTCTTGGCACCCATGGTGTTTTCTTCCCTTCCTTCTGATCTGACCTTCCAGGTGGCGCCGGTCTCCGACTGAGATCCTGCTCGTCTGTGTTGCTGTACAGTGCCCGTTTGGCTGATTCGATCAAAGACCTTGGCAGTTGGAATCTGGATATTTGAAACTTGGGTAAGATTTGTGATCGGTAAGGTAGTCTGCGGACTCTTACTGAAGTTCTATGAATGTGACTATGATTTGAGTTAGCTAACATTTTGACTTTGTGAATTTGAATACATATGTGTAGTGCACTTCACATAGGCAGGCACGTAGTGATGGTTCTCCAACTTTGTTCGTACTTTGAGCGGCACATTTGTGTGAAGTATCGTAAGTGCCATTTTTATGGTATCACGTTTTCGTGGTACTTGTTGAACATGCCTGTTTTAAGCACACTCCGCGGGATGTGCTGTCTTGGAAATGGTACCACATATAGGTTAAACAAATCTCCGCCGGCTCCCCCAGAGGGAACACCTAATCGTGATATGTATCTCAAATTTGGCCTTCCCCCTATACTGTACAGTAAATTATGGCATAAATATACTAGTTCTGATGCCGAGTTGCAATGGCCACTACATGGGTCGTTTGATTTACGAAAGGTTCAGTTTGTGGAGCAGTGTTTGTTTCAGCGTAGGTCTAGACAGGATATGTTTGATTGTGTGCGAATGTGGGAGAAAGCAGTGCGTGAACGAATGAAGCGTGAGATTGCCTTGGCGGAAAAAGAGCAGCGCAAGGCTGCTCGGGATAAAGCTTTACAGCTGGAGGAGAAGGAGGCGCAGGAGAAGAATTCCATTTGGAATTGTTATGATCTAAAATGTTATACTGGACTTGTTAACTTGGAGGCCAGAAGTACTGTGCTGCAGCTTATTAAATCCTGGACTTTACTGAATACTTTGGATTCCTTCTTTATTTATTACAGACCGGTCAATTTCCTATTCGACGTCCACTTTATCCTGTCCTACCTAGCGAAATTGATGATTTTTCATTACTAGATCGATCTCCGCCTCCGTATGTTCAGCCTACGGCCCCGTCCGAGGATTCTGGTGATGACAGTCAGGATAAGACGAGTACGAGGTTAACTGCGCAGAGAGCTTCGGATTTACGAGGGTTTGCTAGAAAATAAAATTTGAATAGAATTACTTTGTCAGAACTTAATGCTGAAAGGAAAATGTGGTCGGAACGAGAACAGATGTGTTTTTTAGGTACTTTTGCGGATGAAGTTATTGAGCGGTTTCGTAAGAATTCAGAGGAGTTAGAACCTAAGGATGTATCAGTTTTTCATGAGCAAATGCGTAAAGGTTTATTTGATATTTCAGATGCGGATAACTTTTTCCAACGATTGGTCCAGCTACGGGATGAGGCGTCCAGATTGCGGGAAGCACAAAAAAAGGCCGCGGAGGAGTCCTTGCCAGGGCCGACGGGATTCACCAAAGAGTGTTCTATCTTTGGAGCAGATAAGAGTTCTAAAGTGCATGTTATGCCTATGCGTGAAGCTGCACCTTTGTATGTTCCTCCTAAAGGGCAAGGTACAGACGATGATAAAACGTCTGCAAATGCGAAAGGGTATTTTATATATAATTGGGTGTATACGCCTTGGAACAGAGTGGATGTTATGGCATGAAAAATGCTTTACCCGATCCCCGTAAAAATCCGGCAGCTTTTTATGGAGGGGTGGAGGGGGCTATTTCCTCTTGTGTTATGACTCTTGTTGATATAGATCTTTTCTTTGGGTTAATTCTTCCCCCTGATATGTGGAGAGCGATTCGTAAGTTTGATGATCAAGCAATGTTTGGGGCAACGTGGAGAGATATAGGCCAGGCCGATTTAGACAGGGAACCTGCATGCAAACCATGTCAGCTAATCTTAGAACTTCCAACGGCTATTTTGAACAAATTGAAAACGCTTGTTCCCCTAAAAAGATCGATAGGACTATGCTAGCATCGTGCAAACAGAAAATAGATGAATCGGTTTCTGACTTCTTCACACGTTTTGAAGAAGCGTTTCATGATTACAGTGGTCAATCATTAACAGATGATACGGGTAGGCATTTGTTTGTAGATAAGTATGTGGCTAATCTCCTACCGGAGATTGCAAAAAGATTGAAAGCAAGTGAAAGTTCCTGGACCACAGCGACCCCTGCGTCTTTGTTAACCATGGCTCAGTATTACGAGCGGCAGGAAATAGAGGCTAAGGAAAGTGTTGATAAGAAAGCGAAGGAATTGAAAACGAAGGTGATGTTGGCACAGGTTCGCGGTGCGCAATCTAGAGGGAATGTTAGAGGCAGGCAAGGAGGGGGTAATGCGTCGTACGGTCGTACCGATATTGCTGAGGACCAATGCGCATATTGTAAAGAGTTTGGGCATTGGGCTGATGATTGTCCGGTGCTTCGTGAGCAACGCAGTCAGCGTGGTCGAGGAGGTGGAAGGTCGAGGAATACTTATTCGGGAGCGAGAGGTGGAGGAAGTGATCGTGGTAGGTTTGAAGCAAGGGGCCGTGGTCAGGATGAGCGAAACGTTTTTGATAGACGGAATCAGTACCAGATATCGGAGGGTGAGAATGTGGAGCATCAGGATTATGTGCATGCATAGGATTGCATAGGATGGGGTGTGGAATCGGTTGAAGTGCCAGTAGATCAAAGAGGTCCATATGTATCAGCGGGCATTTTGAGTTCTACTGATCAGTTTTTAGTTGACACAGGAGCTACTCGTAGTGCTTTGTCAAAAAACTTGGTTCCAAGGGCTCCCCTGTCTGGCGAAACGATAACATGTATGTATAGGGTTTGATGGCACACCCTCTCCTAGCCCATTATCACAACCTCTTGCACTTTGTATTGACAAGTTTTTAAGCTTTTGCCCATTTTTGTTGTCGCCTGACGCTGACCTACAAGGCCCTTCACGACTCAGGCCCTAGGTACATTAGGAAACGCCTTGCTCTTTACAAACCGAACAGAGCCTTGCGATCTGCCTCCTTGTCCAAAATGGTCGTTCCGTCCATTAAGCGAACCAGGCAAGGGGGGCGCTCTTTTCATTACCTGGCCCCGCGCGCCTGGAATGAGCTTCCCATTTCTCTCAGACAGGCCCCTAGTCTGATGTCTTTCAGAGAGGCTTTAAAAACCTGGCTTTTTACCAGTTAACTTCGCTGTTCCTTATGTTCTGCAGTTATGTCTCCTCTTCCTAAAGGACTTCTTCGCCAAAGCGCCGGGACACTCCTATTGGAGTAGCCGTTGCGCTATAGAAGAATTTGATAACATAACATAACATAACACTCCAGATAACATTATGGGCATTGATTTGCTCAAATATTTTCGAGCAACGATACGTTGCGCTCCTGAAGGAGTGCGGGTTATTTTGAATGACAATTATCCAGACTCAGGCAGATTTTGTACTATAAAGGAAATTGAAGCATTAGCCTCTCTCCCGCACACGTTATGGGCAACCTCAGATACGGATGTGGGACAGATGCTCATTCCGCCTATTCGAATCACTGTCAAGGAGGGAGTACTTTTGCCACAAGTACCGCAGTACAAGATCTCTAGGGAAGGTGAAATTGCCCTGACGCACATTGTTCAGGATTTAATCCTTGCAGGAGTAGTGGAGGAAGTTCCTTACAATGTTTGTAACAGCCCTATTCTTCCGAACCTTAAGAAAGACACTGACGACAAAGTCTATCGATTTATTATTGATTTGAGAGAAATTAACAAAATTGTCATTCCCCAATATCCGGTTGTGTCTGATATCACGACATTGCTTACATTGGTACCCCCAACTGCAACGACCTTTTCTGTTATTGACCTTAAGAATGCGTTCTTTTCCATTCCCATTCATCCTGACAGCAGATACTTATTTGGCTTCACGTTAAATAATAAATCGTATAGATTTTGTCGTGTTCCTCAAGGTTACACCGAGAGTCCTAGCATCTACAGCCAGGCTTTAAAAAGACAGCTTGACTCTTTTGAATTGCAATCCGGAGTAGCCCTTATACAGTATGTTGATGATCTCCTGTTGGCTGCAGACACCTATGCACAATGTGAGGAGAGTACACTTGCTTTGCTTTCCTTTTTGGCTCAGAATAATCAAAGTTTCTAAGAAAAAGCTACAATACTGTAGACCCAAGGTGACCTACCCCGGTCATCTTTTGTCTAAGGAGGGGCGTGCATTAACATCTGATCGAATTCAAGCGATTTTAGATACGCCAGTTCCCCGCACTCAGAGAGATGTACGTGCCTTCATAGGATTAACGTCCTTTTGTAGACAATGGATCATGGGGTTTTCGCACATTATCAAACCTTTGTTAGCGTTATTGTCCAAAACTACGCCAATGCCCCTTGAATGGACAGATGAATGTCAGACTGCTTTTGATCAATTGAGACAAGCCCTTTGCTCTGCATCCGTGTTAGGTACACCAGATTACACAAAGATTTTCACGTTGTACATGCACGAGAAAGATGGGTGCGCGTTATTAGTGTTAGTGCAGACACACGGGGATAAGCAGAGGCCATGTGCGTATTTCTCAGCCATTCTTGATCCTGTAGCGCGAGGGTTACCTGGGTGTTTTCGAGCAGTTGCAGCAACAGCAGTAGCCATACGGCAGAGTGAGGGAATAGTTTTGTCGCACAAATTGTTGGTGCTAGTTCCCCATGCAGTATATGCCCTGTTAAATCAAACGAAAATACAGTATCTTACGGGCGCACGTTTGACAGGATATGAGCTCACACTTCTGGCGCCACATATCACACTGAAAAGATGCGCTACCCTGAACCCTGTCACTTTATTGCCATATCCGGTTGAAGAGGGCCAGGAGGAAAAGCACCATGATTGTGTTTTCCTGACCGAGGAACAAACAAAGGGTCGTGTCGACTTACAGGATATGCCACTTCCAGAATTGTGGGGAATTGTGGGTTGATGGATCGTGTTTGAGGCTGCCAGATGGCACAACTTCTGCAGCATATGCAATCACGACACTTAAGACGGTGGTAGAAACAGCACGGATACCCCAGAAATCAGCCCAAGCAGCGGAGCTGATAGCTTTGACAAGAGCCTGCGAACTGAGTGCTGGCTTATGTGTGAACATCTACACAGACAGCCGGTACGCCTTCGGAGTAGCGCATGACTTCGGCCTACTCTGGAGAGAGCGTGGGTTTTTGACTTCACATGGAGTACACATTATGCACGGAGAACTAGTGCGTGATCTCCTAAACGCGTTAATTTGTCCAAAGAAAGTGGCGATAATCAAATGCAGTGCACATAAAAAGGTCACTGACAAAGTGGGACAAGGTAATGCTTTTGCAGACAGTATAGCAAGACAAACGGCTATGTCACGAAACGACTCCCCCATGTATGTAGTGAAGTCGCAGGCTGAGCGATGGCATGATGCTAGAGCAGAGATATTAGACATCCAGAAATCAGCGACTGAAGTGGAACTTGTAACATGGGCAGCAGAGGGGGTGCTGGATGATGAGGGTTGTTGGAGGAGCAAGGATATGGAACGATGGAAATTGCCTGCAGCTTACTTGCAAGCGATGGTCCAGATGACACATGGGTTGGCACATGTTGGAGCTCTTGCGATCACTCGATTGTTAACACGAGTTTGGGAGCATCCTGAGATTGCCAACACTGCCAAGAGAGTAGTGCAGACTTGTTTGATACGTTTGCAGCACAATCCTGCAAAAGGGGTGCATACTCCGAAAGGAGGGTTCGCTCCACCTTCTGCACCATTCGAGGTACTTCAAATGGATTACATCCAGCTTGAACGTTGCGATAACCTTAAGTATGTCTTTGTGGTGGTATGTGCTTTTAGCAAATGGGTTGAGGCCTTCCCCACGAAAGATAATACGGCTTTGACAACGGCTAAGGTTTTGCTCAAAGAGTACTTCCCTCGATATGGAGTTTGCAAATTTTTGTGGAGCGATAATGGTCCCCAATTTGTTGGGAAAATTGTGGAATATGTGCTGAAGGGATTGGGGATTCAGCAAAAGTTTCATGCTGTGTTCCATCCTCAATCAGCAGGTCTTGTCGAACGGTACAATGCCACTTTGAAACTAAAGTTGGCTAAGATTGTGGCATCCACGTCTTTGAAGTGGCCGGATGCCTTGCCGTTAGCATTACTCTCTATTAGATCAGTGCCTCACTCTCGAACTGGCCTCACACCTTATGAAGTGGTGTTTGGAAGGCCAATGAATATATGGGGAGTTCCTAAGCCGCGATGATACATGATGTGCCTTGTATCATGATGAACGATTATTTGGCACGATTAACAAATGATTTACTTTCTATTCACCAACAGGTTCGAGGAGCGCTCCCTGACAATTCTATTGGAGAGGCTCACAATCTTCGTCCTGGCGGTCTCATGTGCGTAGGACTGGTGGTCTCGGGGCTATGTGTGGAGGACTGGAGGTCTCAGGGCTATGTGCGGAGGACTGGCGGTCTCGGGGCTATGTGTAGATGACTAGCGGTCTCATGCGAAGAGACTGTCAGTCTCATTCGCGGAGGACTGGCGGTCCCATGTGCGGAGAACTGGCGGTCTCGGGGCTATGTGGGGAGGACTGGTGGTCTCGGGGCTATGTGTGGAGAATAACGCTCGACTTACCCTTGGGCATCTCGGCGCTTGCATTGGGAACCCGTCCTGGCTTTTTCCCTGTGAGATAACCCGTACTGGGCATCCCCAAGGTGAAAGCCAGGCATCCCGCCGCGGGGGGGCCGTTGTGGAGATTAAGCAAGCTTGTTGCCCAGAGCTGCATAGTGTGAACTTGTGCTTAGAGTGGGCACCGAAGCGAGAATTATAGAGTCCGTGGACAATTGGGCTCCGGACCCTGCCGCGTCGGGAATCGAACCCTGGTCCCGGGCCTGACCTCTGCTTCAGGGTATGCCTCATCTAACCAGTGAGCCACACTTCTCCACAGAGACCGCCAGTCCTCCGCTCATGAGACTGCCAGTCCTCTGCACATAGCCCCAAGACCACCAGTCCTCCGCACATAGCCCCGAGACCGCCAGTCCTCCGCACATGAGACCGCCAGTCCTCCGCGCATGAGACTGCCAGTCCTCTGTGCATGAGACCGCCGGTCATCCACACATAGCCCCGAGACCTCCAGTCCTCCGCACATGAGACCGCCAGTCCTCCGCGCATGAGACTGCCAGTCCTCTGCGCATGAGACCGCCAGTCATCCACACATAGCCCCGAGACAGCCAGTCCTCCGCACATAGCCCTGAGACCGCCAGTCCTCCGCACATCGCCCCGAGACCACCAGTCCTACGCACATGAGACCGCCAGTCTTCCGCGCATGAGACCGCCAGTCCTCTGTGCATGAGACCGCCAGTCCTCCACACATAGCCCCGAGACCGCCAGTCCTCCGCACATAGCCCCGAGGCCACCATGTCGTATTTTGACAATGGCTGGGTTAGCGCTAAGCTTTGCTATACATTATTTCCCTTATCTTGGCCTTATTCGAAAACGCCATTTTGTATGTTACGGCGGCCATTTTAGAGAATGAGCGGCCTCTTGGTCAGCATGCCCTTTAGTCCTTTGTCCGTGCCACTGACCACTAGAGTTTGCCCAGCAACAGGCTATTTTTAGTAACGGTCAAGCCTGTACATGCGCAGTTCCGACTGACCAGTCACCCCTTAGGAATGTTCCGCCAAACTGACCAGTGGTGTTGTAACCCCTCCCATGAGTTGGCTGTGTTCCAAAAATGACCATATATGTACCTAAAACTCTGTAACCATGTACCGCCTACCTTTTCTTATGTTTGAAAACTGTATAAAAGAAGGACTCGCACCGAAGTTCGGTGTGATACTTCTTGCATTGCCGAAGGGTGCTGTAGGAATGTACCACCACCCCATGGGGTCTAAATAAACTTGTCTTTTGCATTTTTCAGTTTCTGTGCCAACAGTTCTTTTGGTGTAATGGGTATTCTGCTGAGTATGTAGGCCTGGGGAACCCAATACCACAAATTGGCGACCACGAAGGGACTCATCGGCGACTCGGATGCCCGAAAGAGAGGTTGTGACGAAGGATTGGAAACTCGCCATGGACGCGTACGCTGCCACTGAGTGACCCGAGTCTTGGCACCCACGGTGTTTTCTTCCCTTCCTTCTGATCTGACCTTCCAGGTGGCGCCGGTCTCCGACTGAGATCCTGCTCGTCTGTGTTGCTGTACAGTGCCCGTTTGGCTGATTCGATCAAAGACCTTGGCAGTTGGAATCTGGATATTTGAAACTTGGGTAAGATTTGTGATCGGTAAGGTAGTCTGCGGACTCTTACTGAAGTTCTATGAATGTGACTATGATTTGAGTTAGCTAACATTTTGACTTTGCGAATTTGAATACATATGTGTAGTGCACTTCACATAGGCAGGCATGTAGAGATGGTTCTCTAACTTTGTTCGTACTTTGAGCGGCACATTTGTGTGAAGTATCGTAAGTGCCATTTTTATGGTATCACGTTTTCGTGGTACTTGTTGAACATGCCTGTTTTAAGCACACTCCGAGGGATGTGCTGTCTTGGAAATGGTACCACATATAGGTTAAACAAATCTCAGCCCAGAGGGAACACCTAATCATGATATGTATGTCAAATTTGGCCTTCCCCCTATACTGTACAGTAAATTATGGCATAAATATACTAGTTCTGATCCCGAGTTGCAATGGCCACTACATGGGTCGTTTGATTTACGAAAGGTTCAGTTTGTGGAGCAGTGTTTGTTTCAGCGTAGGTCTAGACAGGATATGTTTGATTGTGTGCGAATGTGGGAGAAAGCAGTGCGTGAACGAATGAAGCGTGAGATTGCCTTGGCGGAAAAAGAGCAGCGCAAGGCTGCTCGAGATAAAGCTTTACAGCTGGAGGAGAAGGAGGCGCAGGAGAAGAAAGAGAGGGAGGCACGGCCAGAAGTACTGTGCTGCAGCTTATTAAATCCTGGACTTTACTGAATACTTTGGATTCCTTCTTTATTTATTACAGACCGGTCAATTTCCTATTCGACGTCCACTTTATCCTGTCCTACCTAGCGAAATTGATGATTTTTCATTACTAGATCGATCTCCGCCTCCGTATGTTCAGCCTACGGCCCCGTCCGAGGATTCTGGTGATGACAGTCAGGATAAGACGAGTACGAGGTTAACTGCGCAGAGAGCTTGGGATTTACGAGGGTTTGCTAGAAAATTAAATTTGAATAGAATTACTTTGTCAGAACTTAATGCTGAAAGGAAAATGTGGTCGGAACGAGAACAGATGTGTTTTTTAGGTACTTTTGCGGATGAAGTTATTGAGCGGTTTCGTAAGAATTCAGAGGAGTTAGAACCTAAGGATGTATCAGTTTTTCATGAGCAAATGCGTAAAGGTTTATTTGATATTTCAGATGCGGATAACTTTTTCCAACGATTGGTCCAGCTACGGGATGAGGCGTCCAGATTGCGGGAAGCACAAAAAAAGGCTGCGGAGGAGTCCTTGCCAGGGTCGACGGGATTCACCAAAGAGTGTTCTATCTTTGGAGCAGATAAGAGTTCTAAAGTGCATGTTATGCCTCTGCGTGAAGCTGCACCTTTGTATGTTCCTCCTAAAGGGCAAGGTACAGACGATGATAAAACGTCTGCAAATGCGAAAGGGTATTTTATATATAATTGGGTGTATACGCCTTGGAACAGAGTGGATGTTATGGCATGAAAAATGCTTTACCCGATCCCCGTAAAAATCCGGCAGCTTTTTATGAAGGGGTGGAGGGGGCTATTTCCTCTTGTGTTATGACTCTTGTTGATATAGATCTTTTCTTTGGGTTAATTCTTCCCCCTGATATGTGGAGAGCGATTCGTAAGTTTGATGATCAAGCAATGTTTGGGGCAACGTGGAGAGATATAGGCCAGGCTGATTTAGACAGGGAACCTGCATGCAAACCATGTCAGCTAATCTTAGAACTTCCAACGGCTATTTTGAACAAATTGAAAACGCTTGTTCCCCTAAAAAGATCGATTGGACTATGCTAGCATCGTGCAAACAGAAAATAGATGAATCGGTTTCTGACTTCTTCACACGTTTTGAAGAAGCGTTTCATGATTACAGTGGTCAATCATTAACAGATGATACGGGTAGGCATTTGTTTGTAGATAAGTATGTGGCTAATCTCCTACCGGAGATTGCAAAAAGATTGAAAGCAAGTGAAAGTTCCTGGACCACAGCGACCCCTGCGTCTTTGTTAACCATGGCTCAGTATTACGAGCGGCAGGAAATAGAGGCTAAGGAAAGTGTTGATAAGAAAGCGAAGGAATTGAAAACGAAGGTGATGTTGGCACAGGTTCGCGGTGCGCAATCTAGAGGGAATGTTACAGGCAGGCAAGGAGGGGGTAATGCGTCGTACGGTCGTACCGATATTGCTGAGGACCAATGCGCATATTGTAAAGAGTTTGGGCATTGGGCTGATGATTGTCCGGTGCTTCGTGAGC
This sequence comes from Lissotriton vulgaris, assembly GCF_964263255.1. Lineage (NCBI taxonomy): Eukaryota > Metazoa > Chordata > Amphibia > Caudata > Salamandridae > Lissotriton > Lissotriton vulgaris. The sequence continues at coordinate 18,845 of NW_028245752.1, read as the reverse complement.
AACGCAGTCAGCGTGGTCGAGGAGGTGGAAGGTCGAGGAATACTTATTCGGGAGCGAGAGGTGGAGGAAGTGATCGTGGTAGGTTTGAAGTGAGGGGTCGTGGTCAGGATGAACGAAATACCTTTGATAGACGGAATCAGTATCAGATATCGGAGGGTGAGAATGTGGAGCATCAGGATTATGTGCATGCATAGGATTGCATAGGATGGGGTGTGGAATCGGTTGAAGTGCCAGTAGATCAAAGAGGTCCATATGTATCAGCGGGCATTTTGAGTTCTACTGATCAGTTTTTAGTTGACACAGGAGCTACTCGTAGTGCTTTGTCAAAAAACTTGGTTCCAAGGGCTCCCCTGTCTGGCGAAACGATAACATGTATAGGGTTTGATGGCACACCCTCTCCTAGCCCATTATCACAACCTCTTGCACTTTGTATTGACAAGTTTTTAAGCTTTTGCCCATTTTTGTTGTCGCCTGACGCTGACCTACAAGCCCCTTCACGACTCAGGCCCTAGGTACATTAGGAAACGCCTTGCTCTTTACAAACCGAACAGAGCCTTGCGATCTGCCTCCTTGTCCAAAATGGTCGTTCCGTCCATTAAGCGAACCAGGCAAGGGGGGCGCTCTTTTCATTACCTGGCCCCGCGCGCCTGGAATGAGCTTCCCATTTCTCTCAGACAGGCCCCTAGTCTGATGTCTTTCAGAGAGGCTTTAAAAACCTGGCTTTTTACCAGTTAACTTCGCTGTTCCTTATGTTCTGCAGTTATGTCTCCTCTTCCTAAAGGACTTCTTCGCCAAAGCGCCGGGACACTCCTATTGAAGTAGCCGTTGCGCTATAGAAGAATTTGATAACATAACATTCCACTCCAGATAACATTATGGGCATTGATTTGCTCAAATATTTTCGAGCAACGATACGTGTCGCTCCTGAAGGAGTGCGGGTTATTTTGAATGACAATTATCCAGACTCAGGCAGATTTTGTACTATGAAGGAAATTGAAGCATTAGCCTCTCTCCCGCACACGTTATGGGCGACCTCAGATACGGATGTGGGACAGATGCTCATTCCGCCTATTCGAATCACTGTCAAGGAGGGAGTACTTTTGCCACAAGTACCGCAGTACAAGATCTCTAGGGAAGGTGAAATTGCCCTGACGCACATTGTTCAGGATTTAATCCTTGCAGGAGTAGTGGAGGAAGTTCCTTACAATGTTTGTAACAGCCCTATTCTTCCGAACCTTAAGAAAGACACTGACGACAAAGTCTATCGATTTATTATTGATTTGAGAGAAATTAACAAAATTGTCATTCCCCAATATCCGGTGGTGTCTGATATCACGACATTGCTTACATTGGTACCCCCAACTGCAACGACCTTTTCTGTTATTGACCTTAAGAATGCGTTCTTTTCCATTCCCATTCATCCTGACAGCAGATACTTATTTGGCTTCACGTTAAATAATAAATCATATAGATTTTGTCGTGTTCCTCAAGGTTACACCGAGAGTCCTAGCATCTATAGCCAGGCTTTAAAAAGACAGCTTGACTCTTTTGAATTGCAATCCGGAGTAGCCCTTATACAGTATGTTGATGATCTCCTGTTGGCTGCAGACACCTATGCACAATGTGAGGAGAGTACACTTGCTTTGCTTTCCTTTTTGGCTCAGAATAATCATAAAGTTTCTAAGAAAAAGCTACAATACTGTAGACCCAAGGTGACCTACCCCGGTCATCTTTTGTCTAAGGAGGGGCGTGCATTAACATCTGATCGAATTCAAGCGATTTTAGATACGCCAGTTCCCCGCACTCAGAGAGATGTACGTGCCTTCATAGGATTAACGTCCTTTTGTAGACAATGGATCATGGAGTTTTCGCACATTATCAAACCTTTGTTAGCGTTATTGTCCAAAACTACGCCAATGCCCCTTGAATGGACAGATGAATGTCAGACTGCTTTTGATCAATTGAGACAAGCCCTTTGCTCTGCATCCGTGTTAGGTACACCAGATTACACAAAGATTTTCACGTTGTACGTGCACGAGAAAGATGGGTGCGCGTTATCAGTGTTAGTGCAGACACACGGGGATAAGCAGAGGCCATGTGCGTATTTCTCAGCCATTCTTGATCCTGTAGCGCGAGGGTTACCTGGGTGTTTTCGAGCAGTTGCAGCAACAGCAGTAGCCATACGGCAGAGTGAGGGAATAGTTTTGTCGCACAAATTGTTGGTGCTAGTTCCCCATGCAGTATATGCCCTGTTAAATCAAACGAAAATACAGTATCTTACGGGCGCACGTTTGACAGGATATGAGCTCACACTTCTGGCGCCACATATCACACTGAAAAGATGCGCTACCCTGAACCCTGTCACTTTATTGCCATATCCGGTTGAAGAGGGCCAGGAGGAAAAGCACCATGATTGTGTTTTCCTGACCGAGGAACAAACAAAGGGTCGTGTCGACTTACAGGATATGCCACTTCCAGAATTGTGGGGAATTGTGGGTTGATGGATCGTGTTTGAGGCTGCCAGATGGCACAACTTCTGCAGCATATGCGATCACGACACTTAAGACGGTGGTAGAAACAGCACGGATACCCCAGAAATCAGCCCAAGCAGCGGAGCTGATAGCTTTGACAAGAGCCTGCGAACTGAGTGCTGGCTTATGTGTGAACATCTACACAGACAGCCGGTACGCCTTCGGAGTAGCGCATGACTTCGGCCTACTCTGGAGAGAGCGTGGGTTTTTGACTTCACATGGAGTACACATTATGCACGGAGAACTAGTGCGCGATCTCCTAAACGCGTTAATTTGTCCAAAGAAAGTGGCGATAATCAAATGCAGTGCACATAAAAAGGTCACTGACAAAGTGGGACAAGGTAATGCTTTTGCAGACAGTATAGCAAGACAAACGGCTATGTCACGAAACGACTCCCCCATGTATGTAGTGAAGTCGCAGGCTGAGCGATGGCATGATGCTAGAGCAGAGATATTAGACATCCAGAAATCAGCGACTGAAGTGGAACTTGTAACATGGGCAGCAGAGGGGGTGCTGGATGATGAGGGTTGTTGGAGGAGCAAGGATATGGAACGATGGAAATTGCCTGCAGCTTACTTGCAAGCGATGGTCCAGATGACACATGGGTTGGCACATGTTGGAGCTCTTGCGATCACTCGATTGTTAACACGAGTTTGGGAGCATCCTGAGATTGCCAACACTGCCAAGAGAGTAGTGCAGACTTGTTTGATACGTTTGCAGCACAATCCTGCAAAAGGGGCGCATACTCCGAAAGGAGGGTTCGCTCCACCTTCTGCACCATTCGAGGTACTTCAAATGGATTACATCCAGCTTGAACGTTGCAATAACCTTAAGTATGTCTTAGTGGTGGTATGTGCTTTTAGCAAATGGGTTGAGGCCTTCCCCACGAAAGATAATACGGCTTTGACAACGGCTAAGGTTTTGCTCAAAGAGTACTTCCCTCGATATGGAGTTTGCAAATTTTTGTGGAGCGATAATGGTCCCCAATTTGTTGGGAAAATTGTGGAATATGTGCTGAAGGGATTGGGGATTCAGCAAAAGTTTCATGCTGTGTTCCATCCTCAATCAGCAGGTCTTGTCGAACGGTACAATGCCACTTTGAAACTAAAGTTGGCTAAGATTGTGGCATCCACGTCTTTGAAGTGGCCGGATGCCTTGCCATTAGCATTACTCTCTATTAGATCAGTGCCTCACTCTCGAACTGGCCTCACACCTTATGAAGTGGTGTTTGGAAGGCCAATGAATATATGGGGAGTTCCTAAGCCGCGATGATACATGATGTGCCTTGTATCATGATGAACGATTATTTGGCACGATTAACAAATGATTTACTTTCTATTCACCAACAGGTTCGAGGAGCGCTCCCTGACAATTCTATTGGAGAGGCTCACAATCTTCGTCCTGGCGGTCTCATGTGCGTAGGACTGGTGGTCTCGGGGCTATGTGTGGAGGACTGGCGGTCTCAGGGCTATGTGCGGAGGACTGGCGGTCTCGGGGCTATGTGTGGATGACTGGCGGTCTCATGCGAAGAGACTGGCAGTCTCATGCACGGAGGACTGGCGGTCCCATGTGCGGAGAACTGGCGGTCTCGGGGCTATGTGGGGAGGACTGGTGGTCTCGGGGCTATGTGCGGAGAATAACGCTCGACTTACCCTTGGGCATCTCGGCGCTTGCATTGGGAACCCGTCCTGGCTTTTTCCCTGTGAGATAACCCGTACTGGGCATCCCCAAGGTGAAAGCCAGGCATCCCGCCGCGGGGGGGCCGTTGTGGAGATTAAGCAAGCTTGTTGCCCAGAGCTGCATAGTGTGAACTTGTGCTTAGAGTGGGCACCGAAGCGAGAATTATCGAGTCCGTGGACAATTGGGCTCCGGACCCTGCCGCGTCGGGAATCGAACCCTGGTCCCGGGCCTGACCTCTGCTTCAGGGTATGCCTCCTCTAACCAGTGAGCCACACTTCTCCACAGAGACCTCCAGTCCTCCGCTCATGAGACTGCCAGTCATCTGCACATAGCCCCAAGACCACCAGTCCTCCGCACATAGCCCCGAGACCGCCAGTCCTCCGCACATGAGACCGCCAGTCCTCCGCGCATGAGACTGCCAGTCCTCTGCGCATGAGACCGCCGGTCATCCACACATAGCCCCGAGACCTCCAGTCCTCCGCACATGAGACCGCCAGTCCTTCGCGCATGAGACTGCCAGTCCTCTGCGCACGAGACCGCCAGTCATCCACACATAGCCCCGAGACAGCCAGTCCTCCGCACATAGCCCTGAGACCGCCAGTCCTCCGCACATCGCCCCGAGACTGCCAGTCCTACGCACATGAGACCGCCAGTCTTCCGCGCATGAGACCGCCAGTCCTCTGTGCATGAGACCGCCAGTCCTCCACACATAGCCCCGAGACCGCCAGTCCTCCGCACATAGCCCCGAGGCCACCATGTTGTATTTTGACAATGGCTGGGTTAGCGCTTAGCTTTGCTATACATTATTTCCCTTATCTTGGCCTTATTCGAAAACGCCATTTTTTATGTTACGGCGGCCATTTTAGAGAATGAGCGGCCTCTTGGTCAGCATGCCCTTTAGTCCTTTGTCCGTGCCACTGACCACTCGAGTTTGCCCAGCAACAGGCTATTTTTAGTAACAGTCAAGCCTGTACATGCGCAGTTCCGACTGACCAGTCACCCCTTAGGAATGTTCCGCCAAACTGACCAGTGGTGTTGTAACCCCTCCCATGAGTTGGATGTGTTCCAAAAATGAACATATATGTACCTAAAACTCTGTAACCATGTACCGCCTACCTTTTCTTATGTTTGAAAACTGTATAAAAGAAGGACTCGCACCGAAGTTCGGTTTGATACTTCTTGCATTGCCGAAGGGTGCTGTAGGAATGTACCACCACCCCATGGGGTCTTAATAAACTTGTCTTTTGCATTTTTCAGTTTCTGTGCCAACAGTTCTTTTGGTGTCAAGGCAGCAGACCAGGTCAAGCACTACAAGTTCCAAGTTTCTAAGATTTTGGGTCGGTGCAAAACTTCTTCCTACACCTGCTACCAGTCGGTGTTAAGGTCAAGGGATCCAAATACAAAAAATGGAAGGTGCACTCAATGAGAGTCCAAAGGAAAGAAAGTATATTATAAATCTTCTTCTTTATTAGTAGTTTTTTTTCCCACATACAGGCACAGCCAACGCGTTTCGTTCCTTTAACCATATGGAACTTCGTCAGGGCTGTAAAAAGCGACAAACATATATATACATAAATATACAATTAAAAAGTTCTACACGTACCAACAAAACACAACATTTAGAACAATGATCACGACCCAAGACACATATATTATTACGATATTATCTCAACAAGACAAACCAATGAAGACAATACATTTCTGTCCATCTGGAATTTAAAAAACACCCAGTGTTATGTGAAATAATAACATGCCACCATCTTGGCGGCAACCTTCAAGTTTCCTCAGGGTTTGCACCATTACAAAAACCTAATATGTACAACCAGTAGTGCAAAGCATGACCCATAAAACATATTATTTACATTCATGTACATTCAAAATTTTTTAAAAAAACCCGCAACCGTTGTTTCATGACATATAAGTATGTACAGCCAGTTTATACAAAAGAGAAACAAGCACATTAATAGCAGCATAATATTTACAGGTGGCGGCATCCATTTAGGCACTACTACATTTATACTGAGAGTTGTATCCAATCAAACCCCTTGGAATAAATCAGGGTATTTAGAGCAAAAATCTATTTATAGAAAGGGGATTTTGGAAACAGCACCATTGGAACGAAGGAATAGTATGAAAGTAGAATAGACACATTGTCAAGCTTACTCATAGTGGACAAGTCAAAGTGAAGCCGGTCGTAAGTACGATACCAGACAATGAAATGCGAAAGAAGAGCACTTACCGAATTGATATAGTATTGAAATAGTATTGAAATCGGGATCTATACAAACACGACTCGTGGATTGCAAAATAGGGACCTCCAATAGTTCAAAGGCATGTAACCTGAGATGGAGAATAGAAATTGCTATAATTCCTTTATGTAATATAGACAAAAATCAGATCACAAGGCTACATCATATATATACAACCAACACTTATTAGTGCTCCATTAGTGAGGCTCCTGAGGGTACCGTCTCTGGCATGTACCCTAGTGTGCTAGTTCTTTTGCATGCCCAAATGATGCAGCAAAAGGGGTTTATATGGACATGGCCATGACCAATAATTACCATTTATATAGAGAAGGTGCACTCCACTGGATAACCTGTAGAGCGTCCAGTGATGATTCTAATGCTATGCCTCTTAGTCTTCAGGGTTCCGGCGATCTAGGTGGGAAACTGGTTCAAAGAGGGGTGGGTGTCCACAGGCAATCTGTTGCATGAAATATAGTAAAATGTAGAGAAGGACTAGTCAGTTTCAATCAGACCCAATATATAAAGCTAATATGTAGCATGTCCACCAATAGGTGACATGCATAAAAAAGGGGGCGAAAATGACATTCAAAATTATTATACGAAACAAGTACCATCCATGTCATCAACAATATAAGTTGCAACCGAAAAGGATTACCTAATAGCTGCCAAGACGATTTCCTGTAATTCCCCCTAGTGCCAGGCTCCAGTGTCGGTATCAGTACAAAACGGAAGGGTCACCGGTCCATAATACAACTCGGTGTTCGCAGTAATGACAACAGTGCACCTGTAATAAAGGAGGTAGGCGTATATGCAACATCACTCCACCATGTGTGTTTAAACAAACAGGAACGTATTTGAGGGGAAATATTTGTCAGTAGCAGTGAGGGTAAATTAAACCAACCAATATAATAAACCCCCTTGTGGATCAGACCCTAGACCGCGTGTTTGAAGATACCCCTCCAGTAGAAACCATCAGTTAGAAATTAGTTGTGAGTCAGGAAGACATGATATAGTCTGTATTCATGCATGAATCTCACTAGAGACAGAAGTGCACAGTACGAACCTAAAGCGGGACAACTCAACATAGTCCAATTACCACCCATCTGCATATCCTCAAAGGGTCCCAGTTACTAATGTAGTATATGTAGTCCATATATAGGGCGAAACTCCGGATTTTAAAAGAAGCAGCCCAATTTATCTGCGATGTCCCAGAGTCATTCTGGACATACCGCTATGCATAACGCCCTGTTAGTAGTCAGGATGTTATTAAATTAAATTAAACACCAAAGTTAAATGACGCTGCTCAAAAAAGTTCTACCGTCGAGAAGTAGCTTGAGGCAGCACAGCGGGCTATACCGAATATTCAGACCCCCAGTGCTCGCCGGGAAGGTATACATCGGTCAAAGTGAAGGTCGCAGGAAAACGTGAGGGTCGCCGACCCCTACTGGATTAAAAGGTGCCGTCCCAAGAATCAAAGCGGTCCCCTGAGTTCCTACCTGCAGTTGGGTGCTCAAGATTACAGAAGCGTCTCGTGGCGGCGTCCCGGGTTGCAAACACGAACTCCATCGCGCTTGATATGCGGAAGCGGATGGGGCGAATCCCTCCCCCGCCATGTGAGATCCGCCCATTGACACAGATCACGTGTCGCGGCCCATGGTTGCTTCAAAACAATACCCGGTGGGCAGAGTCGCTCCGTTTCACATCGGCAGAAAACGTTGGGAATACGGTGTGCAAAGTGATAAATATAACTCACTTTTACGTGCAAAAAATAATAAATATAGCTCACTTTTTGGTGCACGGTGGGTTCTGGAAATTAGTCATTAAAGCAGCCCTATTAAGGCTTACGGCGGAAATATTTACAAGAAGCCAAATACGTATGGAGGGTGCACTATAAAAGACAGGTTCTATATGGTGATGTGATAAACACGATAAGGCAAGGGCCCAGTAATTGTTGTAAAAATTGTATATATAAGGATCCTCCAAAAGTTATATTTAAACAATTCAGTAATCAGAAGGAAAAAATTGTTTATAAAACAAGTAAAAGAGGCAATGTGTCTAAACAGGGATTTTTAGGATAAAAAAGGAAGGAAAAGGGGGAAGAAAGGGTAAGATGTCAACAGATCAATGTGCTGGATGAGTAACAAATGTATATTTACCAGGATATGCCATTTTTTCAGATACCTATGTGAATTCACTATTCCCAAGGTTACTTTCAGTTAAGAAAATAGTGTAATTCACGGTCAGTGTTATTCCCCATTTGTACCGCCCTAAGACGGCAAATCCATTTTGCTTCCCTTTGTCGGAGTATCAGCTCACGGTCCCCACCACGGCTATCTTGTGGAATGTGGTCAATTCCATGAAACCAAAAGGTTAAGTCGTCTGGGTGTTTCTCGTGACAATGTGTGCTAACCGGGTACCGTACATCTTTACTGGTAATGGCCCTGCGGTGTTCTTGTATCCTGATTTTTAGCGGACGTACCGTACTCCCAACATATATGTTCCCACAAATGCAGCCCAACACGTAGACCACATGTGTGGTGTTGCAGTTTATGAATTCAGTGATTTTATATGTCTTGGAAGAATTAAAAGTAAATTCCTTAATTTTGTTACGGCCCAAGGGACATACATTGCATGAACCACAATTAAAGAAACCTATGGGTTTTGGAGGGAACCAAGTCGGCCTTGCATTAGTCACATAGCTTCTACAGAGAGTATCACGTAATGATCTTCCTTTACGATAAGTCACCCGTGGGTTTTCGCTGATTACATCCGAGAGGCTGGGGATACCTTTGAGAATTGACCAGTTCTTTTTGAGGATGTTGTAAACCCTATTACTGTTATTATTGTATTGGGTGACAAATCTCAAAGGAGGATTCGATTCAGAGATGGTTTGTGATTCATTCCGTTTGGGGCGAAGTGTGTCTTCACGGTTCAAGTTTATTGCTCTTGTGGCTGCTTTGTGAACCACATTTCTGTTGTAACCCCTCTTCAAAAATCTTTGGCTGGCCATCTCTATATTGCTTTTAAAGGTGTCATCCTGGCTGCAATTTCTACGGATTCTAACCATTTCCCCATAAGGAATGTTATTAATCACTGATTGCGGGTGAGAGCTGTCTGCCCTCAGTACCGCATTACATGCTGTTTCTTTTCTGAAGAGAGTACTTTGTACGATGTTATCTTTAATGAAAAAGTGTATATCTAGGAAATCGATTTCTGTTTTCCCATGTTTCATAGTTAACTTGACGTTGCAATTGTTGTTGTTAAGATAGGCATGGTAGCACGTCAGCTGTTCACTTGTTCCGGACCAGAGGATTATAATGTCGTCTATGTACCTCCCCCAGAACACAATGTGTTCTGTCCAGGGGGAGGCACCTCTGCCCCATGCATGTTCCCGTTCATACCATCCCATGAAGAGACATGCGTATGACGGCGCAAATTTTGAACCCATGGCGGTCCCACGGGTTTGATGATACCAAGACCCGTCGTGCAGGAAATAGTTGTTGCTGAGAATGAACTGTATCATATCAAGTATCATCTCGTTATAGTCATGTAGCTCCGCTCTCTCTTTATCAAGGAATGAACGTACAGCAGTGATGCCCAGATGGTGTAGGATACAAGTATACAGGCTCTCTACATCAAGGGTTACAAATGAAAGTTCTTCCGACCATTGTAAACCCTCGAATTTTGTTAAGATGTCCTTACTATCCTTGATGTAAGAAGGAAGATTCGTGACGTATTTTTGTAGGTTAAGATCAACAAATTCCGATAATTTTTCAGTTATTGAGCCGTTCCCGGAAATTATCGGGCGTCCTGGGGGAAAATTACCCCCTTTGTGTATCTTAGGCAAGATATATATACAAGGATATCTTGGTTTGTCAACTTTTAGATATCCAAATTCATCATTGTTGATCAGCCCAGTTTCACGCCATTCGGTGAGTTTGGAAGTTAACATGCAATCTATTTGGTTTATAGGGTTGCCAGAAATTAGTTGGTAACAGTTGGTATCATCCAACTGTCTCTGAATTTCAGACATGTAGTCTTGATGATTCATTACTACTACGTTTCCACCCTTGTCGGCTTCTTTGATGACAATTGTTTTATCCGAACTTAATTTTTTCAAGGCAGATCTTTCGCCAATCGTGATGTTTTGGCGCGAAGGGGGGTATCGTTTATCATTTGTTTCCAATTTATATAAGTCTTTGGTGACCTGTTCCTGAAAGGAATCGATATTGGGGTGATAGTTATAGGAGGGGACAAACTTGGATCTAGGTTTGAGTTTGCTAACATTATCAAGATCCTGCTGTATGCCTAGTTCCTCCATTATAGATTTCATATCATGGGTCTCCTCATCATTCAAATTGAGTAAGAGTTGTATATTTCTAATATCTGACACTGTGTGAGAACCTGACTCTTTATTCTCCATGTTGTCATTAGCCCTGGGCATCTGGCGAGAAAAGAAGTCCCTAAGTTTCAATATTCTCGTAAATTTATACAAATCCACATGCACATCAGTCAGATCCCCACTTTGAGAAGGACAAAAATTAAGACCCTTACTAAGCACTGAAATATCATCATCATCAAGTATTTTATTTGAAAGATTAACAACCTTCAGATCCAAGTCACAATTAGCCACATCAATAGAATCATCAGTAGAGACAACATTTCCATCAGTATAGGCAGCATTTATTGTTTCGGTCTGGCTCCCGGATTGGGTTTGGGTATGCTGTTGTTTACCTGGTTCCTTCTTGTACCTGCCCTTTCCCCTACGACCGCCCCTCCTTGTTTTGCCTGATCTCTTTGTGGGTTTGCCATATCTTTTTTCTGTTGGAGCCTGTTGCTGATGCGTAGGTTGGCCAACTCCTTCTGAAAAGGAGTGGCCCCTTCGGCTAAAGGGATTTCCCGTGAGGTAGTGGATGTTATACTACAAGTCGATGCAGATGTAATACTGCTTCCTGACCTAGCATCATCATTGTCATCCCTTTCCTCCCGTTGTCTTTTTCTATCATCATTGCCCTGCAGGCTATCAAATTTCTTGGCGAATGTGTATATACGCCCATCTAGGTAATCCTTATCGTCTCTGCGTATCTTTCTTAGCTTTTTTTCTTTAAGGTATACCTGATGCTCACCAATAACCTTTTTTAGGATGTCAAAGTTTTTCTCAATCAGGTCTTTTTGTTCCATTCCATTAATTTCTGACATTAAGGCTTCAATTTCCTCTCGTAATTTATCCCCCTTCTCCCGTGCATGTTTAATTAATATCTGCATCATGATTTTGGATGCATGTTCAAGATTTTCCTCCCATTCCGAGAGCAATGTGTCACTTAAATCTTCAAATGTGGGGAAAATCAGAATTCTTAAACCCCTAGGTACCTTTTTGTTGTTTAAATACTGTTCCAAGGTAACCCCATCCCACCAGCGGGATAACTCCAGTTTTTTTAAACGTTCCAATTTCAGGAATAAGGTTTTCAGGCTTGGTTTCTCAGGATTCCCCTGTGGGAGTGTGTCTTTGGGTCTATTAGTGCCAAATAAATTGAGGGCCAGTTCCTCCCTCCCATCATCAAATCTTGCCATATTATTGTTCAGATATTTAAGAGCAAATACAAGAAAGAACCGGTGCAAGACAGTCAAATACAAACAGCAAAAACCAGAAAGGGTCAAGGCAGCAGACCAGGTCAAGCACTACAAGTTCCAAGTTTCTAAGATTTTGGGTCGGTGCAAAACTTCTTCCTACACCTGCTACCAGTCGGTGTTAAGGTCAAGGGATCCAAATACAAAAAATGGAAGGTGCACTCAATGAGAGTCCAAAGGAAAGAAAGTATATTATAAATCTTCTTCTTTATTAGTAGTTTTTTTTCCACATACAGGCACAGCCAACGCGTTTCGTTCCTTTAACCATATGGAACTTCGTCAGGGCTGTAAAAAGCGACAAACATATATATACATAAATATACAATTAAAAAGTTCTACACGTACCAACAAAACACAACATTTAGAACAATGATCACGACCCAAGACACATATATTATTACGATATTATCTCAACAAGACAAACCAATGAAGACAATACATTTCTGTCCATCTGGAATTTAAAAAACACCCAGTGTTATGTGAAATAATAACATGCCACCATCTTGGCGGCAACCTTCAAGTTTCCTCAGGGTTTGCACCATTACAAAAACCTAATATGTACAACCAGTAGTGCAAAGCATGACCCATAAAACATATTATTTACATTCATGTACATTCAAAATTTTTTAAAAAAACCCGCAACCGTTGTTTCATGACATATAAGTATGTACAGCCAGTTTATACAAAAGAGAAACAAGCACATTAATAGCAGCATAATATTTACAGGTGGCGGCATCCATTTAGGCACTACTACATTTATACTGAGAGTTGTATCCAATCAAACCCCTTGGAATAAATCAGGGTATTTAGAGCAAAAATCTATTTATAGAAAGGGGATTTTGGAAACAGCACCATTGGAACGAAGGAATAGTATGAAAGTAGAATAGACACATTGTCAAGCTTACTCATAGTGGACAAGTCAAAGTGAAGCCGGTCGTAAGTACGATACCAGACAATGAAATGCGAAAGAAGAGCACTTACCGAATTGATATAGTATTGAAATAGTATTGAAATCGGGATCTATACAAACACGACTCGTGGATTGCAAAATAGGGACCTCCAATAGTTCAAAGGCATGTAACCTGAGATGGAGAATAGAAATTGCTATAATTCCTTTATGTAATATAGACAAAAATCAGATCACAAGGCTACATCATATATATACAACCAACACTTATTAGTGCTCCATTAGTGAGGCTCCTGAGGGTACCGTCTCTGGCATGTACCCTAGTGTGCTAGTTCTTTTGCATGCCCAAATGATGCAGCAAAAGGGGTTTATATGGACATGGCCATGACCAATAATTACCATTTATATAGAGAAGGTGCACTCCACTGGATAACCTGTAGAGCGTCCAGTGATGATTCTAATGCTATGCCTCTTAGTCTTCAGGGTTCCGGCGATCTAGGTGGGAAACTGGTTCAAAGAGGGGTGGGTGTCCACAGGCAATCTGTTGCATGAAATATAGTAAAATGTAGAGAAGGACTAGTCAGTTTCAATCAGACCCAATATATAAAGCTAATATGTAGCATGTCCACCAATAGGTGACATGCATAAAAAAGGGGGCGAAAATGACATTCAAAATTATTATACGAAACAAGTACCATCCATGTCATCAACAATATAAGTTGCAACCGAAAAGGATTACCTAATAGCTGCCAAGACGATTTCCTGTAATTCCCCCTAGTGCCAGGCTCCAGTGTCGGTATCAGTACAAAACGGAAGGGTCACCGGTCCATAATACAACTCGGTGTTCGCAGTAATGACAACAGTGCACCTGTAATAAAGGAGGTAGGCGTATATGCAACATCACTCCACCATGTGTTCGTACTGTGCACTTCTGTCTCTAGTGAGATTCATGCATGAATACAGACTATATCATGTCTTCCTGACTCACAACTAATTTCTAACTGATGGTTTCTACTGGAGGGGTATCTTCAAACACGCGGTCTAGGGTCTGATCCACAAGGGGGTTTATTATATTGGTTGGTTTAATTTACCCTCACTGCTACTGACAAATATTTCCCCTCAAATACGTTCCTGTTTGTTTAAACACACATGGTGGAGTGATGTTGCATATACGCCTACCTCCTTTATTACAGGTGCACTGTTGTCATTACTGCGAACACCGAGTTGTATTATGGACCGGTGACCCTTCCGTTTTGTACTGATACCGACACTGGAGCCTGGCACTAGGGGGAATTACAGGAAATCGTCTTGGCAGCTATTAGGTAATCCTTTTCGGTTGCAACTTATATTGTTGATGACATGGATGGTACTTGTTTCGTATAATAATTTTGAATGTCATTTTCGCCCCCTTTTTTATGCATGTCACCTATTGGTGGACATGCTACATATTAGCTTTATATATTGGGTCTGATTGAAACTGACTAGTCCTTCTCTACATTTTACTATATTTCATGCAACAGATTGCCTGTGGACACCCACCCCTCTTTGAACCAGTTTCCCACCTAGATCGCCGGAACCCTGAAGACTAAGAGGCATAGCATTAGAATCATCACTGGACGCTCTACAGGTTATCCAGTGGAGTGCACCTTCTCTATATAAATGGTAATTATTGGTCATGGCCATGTCCATATAAACCCCTTTTGCTGCATCATTTGGGCATGCAAAAGAACTAGCACACTAGGGTACATGCCAGAGACGGTACCCTCAGGAGCCTCACTAATGGAGCACTAATAAGTGTTGGTTGTATATATATGATGTAGCCTTGTGATCTGATTTTTGTCTATATTACATAAAGGAATTATAGCAATTTCTATTCTCCATCTCAGGTTACATGCCTTTGAACTATTGGAGGTCCCTATTTTGCAATCCACGAGTCGTGTTTGTATAGATCCCGATTTCAATACTATTTCAATACTATATCAATTCGGTAAGTGCTCTTCTTTCGCATTTCATTGTCTGGTATCGTACTTACGACCGGCTTCACTTTGACTTGTCCACTATGAGTAAGCTTGACAATGTGTCTATTCTACTTTCATACTATTCCTTCGTTCCAATGGTGCTGTTTCCAAAATCCCCTTTCTATAAATAGATTTTTGCTCTAAATACCCTGATTTATTCCAAGGGGTTTGATTGGATACAACTCTCAGTATAAATGTAGTAGTGCCTAAATGGATGCCGCCACCTGTAAATATTATGCTGCTATTAATGTGCTTGTTTCTCTTTTGTATAAACTGGCTGTACATACTTATATGTCATGAAACAACGGTTGCGGGTTTTTTTAAAAAATTTTGAATGTACATGAATGTAAATAATATGTTTTATGGGTCATGCTTTGCACTACTGGTTGTACATATTAGGTTTTTGTAATGGTGCAAACCCTGAGGAAACTTGAAGGTTGCCGCCAAGATGGTGGCATGTTATTATTTCACATAACACTGGGTGTTTTTTAAATTCCAGATGGACAGAAATGTATTGTCTTCATTGGTTTGTCTTGTTGAGATAATATCGTAATAATATATGTGTCTTGGGTCGTGATCATTGTTCTAAATGTTGTGTTTTGTTGGTACGTGTAGAACTTTTTAATTGTATATTTATGTATATATATGTTTGTCGCTTTTTACAGCCCTGACGAAGTTCCATATGGTTAAAGGAACGAAACGCGTTGGCTGTGCCTGTATGTGGAAAAAAAACTACTAATAAAGAAGAAGATTTATAATATACTTTCTTTCCTTTGGACTCTCATTGAGTGCACCTTCCATTTTTTGTATTTGGATCCCTTGACCTTAACACCGACTGGTAGCAGGTGTAGGAAGAAGTTTTGCACCGACCCAAAATCTTAGAAACTTGGAACTTGTAGTGCTTGACCTGGTCTGCTGCCTTGACCCTTTCTGGTTTTTGCTGTTTGTATTTGACTGTCTTGCACCGGTTCTTTCTTGTATTTGCTCTTAAATATCTGAACAATAATATGGCAAGATTTGATGATGGGAGGGAGGAACTGGCCCTCAATTTATTTGGCACTAATAGACCCAAAGACACACTCCCACAGGGGAATCCTGAGAAACCAAGCCTGAAAACCTTATTCCTGAAATTGGAACGTTTAAAAAAACTGGAGTTATCCCGCTGGTGGGATGGGGTTACCTTGGAACAGTATTTAAACAACAAAAAGGTACCTAGGGGTTTAAGAATTCTGATTTTCCCCACATTTGAAGATTTAAGTGACACATTGCTCTCGGAATGGGAGGAAAATCTTGAACATGCATCCAAAATCATGATGCAGATATTAATTAAACATGCACGGGAGAAGGGGGATAAATTACGAGAGGAAATTGAAGCCTTAATGTCAGAAATTAATGGAATGGAACAAAAAGACCTGATTGAGAAAAACTTTGACATCCTAAAAAAGGTTATTGGTGAGCATCAGGTATACCTTAAAGAAAAAAAGCTAAGAAAGATACGCAGAGACGATAAGGATTACCTAGATGGGCGTATATACACATTCGCCAAGAAATTTGATAGCCTGCAGGGCAATGATGATAGAAAAAGACAACGGGAGGAAAGGGATGACAATGATGATGCTAGGTCAGGAAGCAGTATTACATCTGCATCGACTTGTAGTATAACATCCACTACCTCACGGGAAATCCCTTTAGCCGAAGGGGCCACTCCTTTTCAGAAGGAGTTGGCCAACCTACGCATCAGCAACAGGCTCCAACAGAAAAAAGATATGGCAAACCCACAAAGAGATCAGGCAAAACAAGGAGGGGCGGTCGTAGGGGAAAGGGCAGGTACAAGAAGGAACCAGGTAAACAACAGCATACCCAAACCCAATCCGGGAGCCAGACCGAAACAATAAATGCTGCCTATACTGATGGAAATGTTGTCTCTACTGATGATTCTATTGATGTGGCTAATTGTGACTTGGATCTGAAGGTTGTTAATCTTTCAAATAAAATACTTGATGATGATGATATTTCAGTGCTTAGTAAGGGTCTTAATTTTTGTCCTTCTCAAAGTGGGGATCTGACTGATGTGCATGTGGATTTGTATAAATTTACGAGAATATTGAAACTTAGGGACTTCTTTTCTCGCCAGATGCCCAGGGCTAATGACAACATGGAGAATAAAGAGTCAGGTTCTCACACAGTGTCAGATATTAGAAATATACAACTCTTACTCAATTTGAATGATGAGGAGACCCATGATATGAAATCTATAATGGAGGAACTAGGCATACAGCAGGATCTTGATAATGTTAGCAAACTCAAACCTAGATCCAAGTTTGTCCCCTCCTATAACTATCACCCCAATATCGATTCCTTTCAGGAACAGGTCACCAAAGACTTATATAAATTGGAAACAAATGATAAACGATACCCCCCTTCGCGCCAAAACATCACGATTGGCGAAAGATCTGCTTTGAAAAAATTAAGTTCGGATAAAACAATTGTCATCAAAGAAGCCGACAAGGGTGGAAACGTAGTAGTAATGAATCATCAAGACTACATGTCTGAAATTCAGAGACAGTTGGATGATACCAACTGTTACCAACTAATTTCTGGCAACCCTATAAATCAAATAGATTGCATGTTAACTTCCAAACTCACCGAATGGCGTGAAACTGGGCTGATCAACAATGATGAATTTGGATATCTAAAAGTTGACAAACCAAGATATCCTTGTATATATATCTTGCCTAAGATACACAAAGGGGGTAATTTTCCCCCAGGACGCCCGATAATTTCCGGGAACGGCTCAATAACTGAAAAATTATCGGAATTTGTTGATCTTAACCTACAAAAATACGTCACGAATCTTCCTTCTTACATCAAGGATAGTAAGGACATCTTAACAAAATTCGAGGGTTTACAATGGTCGGAAGAACTTTCATTTGTAACCCTTGATGTAGAGAGCCTGTATACTTGTATCCTACACCATCTGGGCATCACTGCTGTACGTTCATTCCTTGATAAAGAGAGAGCGGAGCTACATGACTATAACGAGATGATACTTGATATGATACAGTTCATTCTCAGCAACAACTATTTCCTGCACGACGGGTCTTGGTATCATCAAACCCGTGGGACCGCCATGGGTTCAAAATTTGCGCCGTCATACGCATGTCTCTTCATGGGATGGTATGAACGGGAACATGCATGGGGCAGAGGTGCCTCCCCCTGGACAGAACACATTGTGTTCTGGGGGAGGTACATAGACGACATTATAATCCTCTGGTCCGGAACAAGTGAACAGCTGACGTGCTACCATGCCTATCTTAACAACAACAATTGCAACGTCAAGTTAACTATGAAACATGGGAAAACAGAATCGATTTCCTAGATATACACTTTTTCATTAAAGATAACATCGTACAAAGTACTCTCTTCAGAAAAGAAACAGCATGTAATGCGGTACTGAGGGGCAGACAGCTCTCACCCGCAATCAGTGATTAATAACATTCCTTATGGGGGAAATGGTTAGAATCCGTAGAAATTGCAGCCAGGATGACACCTTTAAAAGCAATATAGAGATGGCCAGCCAAAGATTTTTGAAGAGGGGTTACAACAGAAATGTGGTTCACAAAGCAGCCACAAGAGCAATAAACTTGAACCGTGAAGACACACTTCGCCCCAAACGGAATGAATCACAAACCATCTCTGAATCGAATCCTCCTTTGAGATTTGTCACCCAATACAATAATAACAGTAATAGGGTTTACAACATCCTCAAAAAGAACTGGTCAATTCTCAAAGGTATCCCCAGCCTCTCGGATGTAATCAGCGAAAACCCAC